>NC_081558.1:153421615-153604697 GCF_022355385.1 Mustela nigripes
CAGCTGCCTTCGGCTCAGGTCATGATCTCAGAGTCCTGGGATCGAGTCCCGCATCGGGCTCTCTGCTCGGCAGAGAGCCTGCTTCCCTCTCCCTCTCTCTCTCTCTCTGGCTGCCTCTCTGTCTACTTGTGATTTCTCTCTGTCAGATTAATAAATAAAATCTTTAAAAAAAAAAAAAAAGAACAGCTGTTTTAATGTGGCCTTATTAGTTTGTGATCTCTAATAAGTCTCTTCTTGGAGCCTCGGTTTCCTCATCTGTGAGATGAAGGTAATTTCATGCTCCTCACGGGAGGATTGTTAAGATTAAGTGAGGTTTTGGGCGCCTGGGTGGCTCAGTGGTTGGGCCGCTGCCTTCGGCTCAGGTCATGATCTCGGGGTCCTGGGATCGAGTCCCGCATCGGGCTCTCTGCTCAGCAGGGAGCCTGCTTCCTCCTCTCTATCTCTCTCTGCCTGCCTCTCTGCCTACTTGTGATTTCTCTCTGTCAAATAAATAAATAAAATCTTTAAAAAAAAAAAAAGATTAAGTGAGGTTTTAGTGAAAATAATTGTTAAGGTACTCGGCTCTATAATCTTGTAAGAGATACTGAATCCAGATTTTGAATAAATACCGAATCTGGATTTTTATTAATAAATAAATTCTCTTTGAACAGAAACCTCCATAAAGAAAGGGCCCTTGTTTGTCTTACTCATTTTTTTGTGTTCCTAGTTCTTGCCCAATCTGGTACATAGATAGTGTTTATTAAGCATGTAATGAATTAATAATGACAAAAAAATTCTATTGTATCGTCTTTCCTTTTCTGTTCTCAAGATTTTTGAAACTTTTTGTCATCCTAATAGTCACCATTAACATGAGAGAATACTTACAAGATAGAAAGAATATGCATGGCATAAACATATATGAGAGACTTAGTAATTTACAAAGCCACATAAGAGTGATTTATTAAAGTAAAAGTACTGTAAGTATAGAATTGCATCTCTTTCTCTCGTTTTCATTTTAAATGGAACTCATTTTTCTGCTGATGTTCTTCTGACACTGCAGAAGCATTGTTGGAAGTATGGTTATAAAAAGGAATTTAGCGAGCAGTCAGTGTTAGCTGACTCATACTGGTCCTGTCCTGGTTTATCATTAGGCCAGGTAGGTAATAGTAGGAGATGATAAAGACCATCCAAAAAGGCAACATTAGTAATGTAGTTGTTTCTCAAGGATAAAAGTTCTTTTTTAAGAGAAAGTGTTTCCTACCTTTAAGTCCACTTGACTTCTGTCACTTGAAGTAATGAGTCAGCAGTGTGGGAAATACTCTGCTCTGGCATGGGGTGTACCCAGCATGCCCTTTTGTGATCCACTGGGAGGATTAGTCATTCTTTTTAGTCAGTGACAGTAGGAACCAAGACTTACTATAGTCCCACTGTGAGTGTAGGACTGTGTCTTTCCAGTGGCCTTTATTTAACAGAGCCCAGTTAGCATCTCTTCTAGTAGAGCTTTGTAGGAAGAAATGCTAAGTGGATTCTGTTTTATGAATTTACTGAATTGATCTGTCAATACTCTTCTGTGTAGAGGTGCCTAGGCCATGTCCTTTGCCCTATTTGAATGGTACTGCTAGGTTCTCTAAAGTCCATCTTTATGGGGAGAGTATTAAGGGATGTTAAGCTAGTTTTTAGAGGGAGGCAGAGGGGCAAATATAAAAACCAATATGGATTTGATTCCAACTGGTTAGAATCAGTGGGGACAATGTTACTTAATATAGTTTTGTCACGAGCGTATTCCTTATTAGCTATAAATGTAGCATCATTACTCATATATGTAAGCTAAAAAATTAATCACTATTTGAAAATTTGTGTTGCCCTTTGCAGGAATGGAATTAGTGACTCACTTCATACCTGGCTATTTTATTTTTCATTGTAATGAGACTCTTGTAAAGCTCTTAGGATCTACCCTACCTCATTTCCACTTTAACAGTTTAATAAGTTAAAATATAATACTTGAGGTGTATCCCCCCTCCCCCCCATTATACAGAAAAATCTTAGCCTATAAACAGAGTGTCTTCTAAAAGTTCATCAGTTGCTTTGGAAATTAGAACATATTTTTACGTTGAAAGTTTTGTTAAGTATGTAGAATAAAAATGAGGTTCCCAGGCGGGCTGTCCTATAAAAGCCTAAACCATAATTTATAACTTAGCTTAGATATATACATATTAATAGTGAAAAAAGTAGAAAATAATAATATTGCAGGGATAGTAATTAAACAAAACTAACATCCCCCTCCCCCCAATAGTAGCTTTGAAAAGATTATTCTAAGTGCTGGTACTTGATTGATAAAGAGATTTAATTTGAGGGAAATAAAGGAATAGGTAGAGACTTATGTGAGGCTGACAGATCTTTCTGGTTACTTTCAGGAGCTTTATAGGTTGATAGCATTGGCTTTTCAACTTATGGCTTTACTTTCTCTTAACTGGTATAGAACAGAAGTGCTACCCTTTTGCTTACCAGCTATAGTTAAGGTTATTATTATTATTATTACATTATTTTAGCTCTTGAGTTGAAGAGAGGAGGGAAGAGAAAGAAAGTTTCCTCCAAGACTTGAGGGGACAAAAAGATGGAGTAACATAGGGTGTTGTCTGAGGTGGATTTAATTGACAGAAGAATAATGCAGTTTTAAGGGTGGGGAGAATATGAAGACTTGGGAGAGAGAGAAGATAGAAAGTGTCCTGGGTTAGACATCCCTCTATTTGTCAGTTGCTGGTCCTGGGTATCTTTGGAAGCTGTTTAGACCAGTGATCTACTTTGGTGTTTATATTACACATATTTTTTAGAGTTAGTTTTTTGTCATGTGGGACGGCACCACCCAAATATTATATACATATGGAGTACCAAAAGTATTTTCAAATTATTTTATTATTTTTTAAAAGATTTTAAAATTTGAGATAAAGCTCGCAAGCAGGAGTAGGAAAACAGAGAGAAGGAGAAGCATACTCCCTGCTGAGCAGGGAGCCTGAGGCAGGGCTCTATCCCAGGATCTTGAGATCATGACCTGACCTGAGGCAGAGTTATTAACTGAGCCACCCAGGTACTCCATTTGGAGTGTTTTTTAAAAAAGTAAATTCAATTCTTTCTCCTCCTCCCCCTCATCTTTCTCCTTCTCTTCTCCTCCTCCTCCCTTTTCCCCTCCTTCTCCTCCAACAAATATGCTCTATTACCTTTAAACTTCTGAGAAGTAAAATAAAGTAGGTTAGCCAAATCATCAGGAGATTCCTAAAACCGTGTTATGTAGGGGGATTGTTTTCACATTCCTTTTTTGTTCATTGGTTAGAAAAATTCTGCTTCCTTGCTTTTTCAGTTCCTAGTATTTCCTGTTTAGGATAAACCAGGCCAAATAAATAAAAGCAGGAAACTTTTATTCCTTGTATTCCTGCAAAAGTGGCAGCTATTGTTAACCAGGAAATTATTACTTCGTATTCTAATACATCTGTTCAGGTACTTTTTTTTTTACGTAGAAAAGCAATTTATTCCATTATAAGCACTTACACAGTTAGTCATGGAGAGTAACAGGCCTGCTGGTGAAACAGGTCACCCAAAATAGAGATGGTACCAAACTAGTGGTCAAGGACTAACTCCTAAAAAAAAAAAAAAAAAAAAAAAAAAAAGCAACTCTTATCCAGGATTAATTTAATTTTAAAAACAAATACAAGCTGTCAATTCACTCTTCTCAACTCAACTGGACAGTGTACCTGTGGTATGACTGTCAGGTAAAAACATACATCTTTACAACTTGGTGGCCCCAAGTTTTTTTAAAAAACCATTTCACAGAAAGGAAAGAAATGTGAAAACAGCTCAAGAAATACACTAACAAGCAAAAATATATGGGGAAAGAGGAACACATAGTTTTGACTTAACTGAAGAAACTGAGAGGAGACTGGTCTACATAGGGAAATGTGCATCCTGGAAAGTCAGGTGTGAAAACTTTAGAATAGGAATTTATATGACTTGAATCTCCCCCATTTCCTGAATAAAAACAACATCTTGTGGTATTTATACTTCATGGTTCAGACACCTACCTCACTTGGCTCCATCCTTCCTCACTTTAGGCTTTACTTAAAAGGAGTCTGTAAAACTTGGGGATATAGCCTAAGAAGAAAAATAACCACACCCAATATTCCCCTTTCTGTGGCTACGTTAGACCTTTTGTTACTAGAAAATTCCTGAAGAAAATTTAAATATAAGTCTGTGGCTTTACTGAATCAAGTCCCCCAATTAATATTTAGAAAACACCCTCTGTTTGGGCTAGTAACATCGTTGATGGTACCTATCATAGAGGGATAGCCAAACAAAGTCTGTGTCTCAAAGCCAGTGTTAAATCAATCTCAGGGTTGAGAGGGGGGAAAAAGGGGGAGTCTAAACTCACAAGAAGTGCAGACATATCTAGGACCCTTGTCCTTCTGGATCCACGCTTCCTTCAGGATCTTCATCAGTGTAAATGTTCTCTGCCATTTGCCACACTTGCATGATCTTGTCTTCTGATACAGAACAAATCACCCAAGGTTCACTGGGATTCCAGGAGAAATCAGATATCTTGGCAGTGTGACCACCATGAATAAACAACAATTCTGGTGGTCCATCTTCTGCATCTTCCGGGGATTGTTCCTCTCCAATTTTACTTAAATCCCAAACATTCAGTCTGCGATCAGTACCACTGGAAGCCAAAATGGTCTCATTGTGAGGCGACCACTGAACCTGGAATATTTCATCCTTATGTGATTCAAAGGAATGCAACTTAAGTTTCAGATTTCTCAGATCCCACAAGGCAACAGTCTTGTCGGCTGATCCTGTGGCCAGAATAAACTCACTGTAAGGATTGAAAGATAGGCAGTTCACTTCAGCAGTGTGAGCATCAACTGAGTGGCTTGGTTTGGAAGTATTGTTTGAACGAGTATCCCAGATCATAAGTTTCTGATCATCAGCAACTGACCCAAACAGAGACTCATGGAGCAGATGCCAGGAAACGTCTTCTACTACCGCTGTATGCCCTGTAAAGATGGTCTTCGCATCCACAACTTTTCCTTCCTTTGGAACAGCACTGATGTCCCAGAGGCAGATGGTGTGGTCGTCTGAAGCACTAAGTAAGTGCCCACTGAGATTTGGGTTCCAAGAAAGTCCATAGCCCTCCTTCTGATGTCCACGGAGACGCAAGTCTGGGTTGCACTTTCCAGAAGGGTCTGGTTTGGAAGGATGTTTTGTATAGTCAAAAACAAGAACATCACTGGATGGAGTCTTTGTCGCAATGATGCAAGGGTTCTGGGGCATATAACGTGCCCGGTTTACTTCTCCTTCATGGTTGATCTTGATTTCTATTTCAATTTTTCCAATAACTGAGCCAAAACCTCCAAATTCTCCTTTCTCACTGTCGTAGTGTGAAGCATCAAACTGAGCATCATCGTTAGGGAGCTGCACACTGGCTATCACAAGATGGTTTTGTTCATCGGACGTGTGTGTTCCCCGGACAAGTCGATGAATGCTGAAGTCTTTCCCTTCTGGTCTGGTTACATCTGGAAGCCACTGCGCAGTTAGGCTAGGCCACTCCAGGGCATGGGTCATCACCAAATCGTAAAGAAAAGGGGTGGTTTTTTTCCATATTTTGTACTTTTCGTTGATCACACGTTCTTCCACTGCGTCATCAAAGGCTGCTTCCTTGTCGGCCATGGCGGGCAGGCAAGCGGGGGTTTCCTGGGGTCGAGCGTTGCGGGAGGGGCGGGGAGGCTACGGGCTCTGTTCAGGTACTTAAATGTATGCTGTCAGTTCATTGACTTGATTTTCCTCAGAATTCTTGCTCTTCTTTTACTCATTTTAGACTGTCTCTCATGGAGCATTATAGCTCAGGCAAAATGAAGCAGTTTTATAATATAAGATATTTTCGCAGGTCATGTTAAAAGGTATGAGGACATTTACTTAAAATATGTGGTTATGTTGGACTTATTTTTGTGAACTTATTTTGAAATAGAAATAATTGGCTTGATTTGCTTCCATTTTTATAAGTATTGGAAGGTATACTAAACTTGGGAACTGGATGAACTGGGTCGTAGTTTTCTATATCATTGTATAATGTAGAGCAATTTTACTTATCTTTTGAACTTCAGTTCTCTTTTCTCCATTTAGTATTGGTTCTCCCTCCTTCACAGTACTATTGCCTGGGTAAAGTAAGGTAATAGGTGTAAACATGTTTATAAACTGTAAAGTGGTTAACAAATATGTTATTTGTGATGATGATGGCTGGTGATGGTTTATGGTGATCAAAGTTGGTCCCAGGGAAAATTATCAAATCTGTGAATTTGTTTTTACATTTGCTTCTGAGTCTGTTGAATGACTCAGCTTTTTGAGAGGTGACTACAGAGTCCTGTATCATCTTAGAGGAGTTAGAGGTACTTACTCTAATGACTTTCAGACCTTTAGTGGTTTCCAAAGTATCATGGAATCCTGTAGGAATTTGTTCACTTATAAATGAAAAAATATTTTACAAGCTATGTGCATAAGGCATAAAATGGGGCTACAGCATGTGATAAAACGATTGTTGCCCTGATAGATCGAATATTCAATTGTAATCGGTAAAGCATATAAAACCAATCTAGAACAAGCCAGTCTTCAGGGAGAAAATAAATCCCGTCCTGCCTTCTTCCTCCCCACCACTGTTTGAAATTTAACAGAAAATCTTAGATTAATAACTTCCACTTTAAAATGCATATAAAAATGTATATAAATTTGTATGATGTGCTATAGGAAAAGCAATTTGGATTTGGGGGTACGGATGACCTTGGTGCATAGTTCAGAGGAAAGTAAGACTTTGCAAGCTGTTACACTGCACGGATTTGGGTTGTCCCAAGGCAGTATTGAGGATGAAGGGTGTGTGTGGTAGGCTGAAAACAGGCCTAGTTCACTAAAAACATTGTAGAGTGTTGATTTTAATATTACACTCACTTAAAGACTAGAATAAAATATATCAGCCTATTGGAGCTTGTTTTCTGGCTTTCTTTTCGATTTGTTGCTATTTAAGACTGAAGTTGCTAGAAGTGTGACCACTGGATCAGTGAGTCATTGTGTTTTTGTTTTTATTTTTGTTTTTTAAGATTATTTATTTATTTGACAGAGAGAGAGAGAGATCACAAGTAGGCAGAGAGCCAGGCAGAGAGAGAGAGAGGGAAGCAGGCTCCCTGCTGAGCAGAGAGCCTGACTCGGGGCTGGACCTCAGGACCCTGAGATCATGACCTGAGCAGAAGGCAGAGGCTTAACTCACTGAGCCACCCAGGTGCCCCAGTCATTGTGTTTTTTAAAGTAATTATTTGTTTCTTTTATCTAAGCATTTGCTGTTTAGTCTTTCCATCCATATATGATAAACTGTTTCTTTTGGTAATATGGAAGACTTCCTCATTAATAAAATTTAAATATACTGCCTACTCCCCCCAACCCCCAAATTGGGCAGTTTGTAAACCAAACAGGTAAATATGTTTAAAACTTAAAGATTCTTTTTTTTTTTTTTTAAAGATTTTATTTATTTAAGAGAAAGAGAGAGGGCATGGGCGTGCTAGAGCACAGGGGGGAGGTGGGGAGAAGGAGAGGGAGAAGCAGACTTCCCACTGAGCATGGAGCCTGACACTAGACACTGGGCTCAACCCCAGCTCATGGGAATCAAGACTTGAGCCAAAGGCAGACGCTTAGTTGACTTAGCCACCCAGATGCCCCAAAACTTAAAATATTCGAATGTAAATCCTAAAATCTGAAGCTCTTTACATACATACTGCAAAAGCCTTTTGGACTTTCACAGGAAATAAACCTATTTCTAAAATGCATTTTGATATTGTTTCAAGTGAGGGCTTAAGACCAAGTGAAATGTTTATTCATTTTGCATTTGGTTTGATTTTATTCCAATTCACTGGAGTTAGAAAAAATGAAAAATATGCTTGATTCTAGTTCATGGTTCTTAAGTAAAATAATAAATACAGGCTGTTGAAAATTAGCAGGGTTCATTCTGGTTTTTGGTTTGTTTGGTTTAAAGTAAAACTTGTTTTTTAAGAGACTATAAAAAATTGAGTCAGTTAAAATTAATTCAAAGGGAATATGGATATTTTGAACTAGAACTTTGACTTTGAATTAGAACTTACCTATCTAACAGATACTTGTGTTAGAATCTTCTGTACAGTATTTGAAATATTCAGTTTTGGTGAAAATAAAAATTTGATTTTAGGACCTCAACTCCTGTGTATTTTTTTTATACCGTGGTCTCAAAGCAAAGTAATGTAGTAGGGTATAGGTTTTAAAAGTTCTGAATCCTATGGGTACAGTTTGTTGAAGGGAGTTACTTTGCGTGAATTACCAACCTTTTTTGAACATCTTAGCTTCTTCCGTTTGTTAAATGTTCATCATGAGTATGTCACAAGGGGTTAAACGGTATTATGGTTCTTTCTCACAGTATGGTGGCTGGAACTGCCTTAAAAATTGGGGAGGGGGGATGAAGAAAAAGAATTAGGGGGGGTGGATGAAGTGCCTGAGTGGCACAGTCATTTATGCATCTGACTCTTAGTTCGGCTCAGGTCATGATCTCAGGGTCTTGAGATCTGGCCATGTCCCTCTCTGCACTCAGTGTGGAGTATGCTTGAGGGTTCTCTCTCCCTCTCCTTGTTCCTCCAACTTGTGCCCCACCCCTGTCTCTCTCTCTCTCTCTCTCTCTCTCAATTAAATATTTTTAAAGAAAGAATTACTGGGCATGGTTATTAAAAATGCAGTTTTCTGAGCCCCATTGCACACCTGCTGAGTCTCTCTAGCGGTGAAATTCTTAGTTTTCAGTAAATTCTCCCAGGTGATTCTTCTGTCTGCTGTGAGTGATTCTTACAAACTGTAAAACGGTACTCAAAATATACTTACATATAAGGGTGTCTGGGTGGTTCAGTTGGTTGAGTATCTGACTCTTGATTTTGGCTTGGGTTATGATCTCAGAGTGGTGGGATCAAGCCCTGGGCTGGGCTCCATATTCATTGGGGAGTCTGCTAGAGATTCTCTCGCTCTTTCTCCCTCTGTCCTTCGCCCTTGCTCACGCATGTGCACCCATCCCCCCTGAAATAAATAGATAGTTCTTTAAAAAAAGAATATACTTACATATAAGTTGATAAAAATTGAACTTCAGACCTCAGAAGTCTCCCCTATTCCTGAAGGTTAACTTCATATCTCAGAGTTCTTATCCATTGCTGCATATTGATGCTTCAGAGAAACCAGAATTATTTGGAAAATGGTTATGAAACAGACTAATTCTCCTACTTGTAAATAAATACACATGGGGCAAATTGGGCTATTTGTTTTGGCTGCATGTTGTTAACCATATGTCCAGTAAGCACTCCACATTCTGTTTTACTGCTGGTAAAACCATTCTATATACCTTATCCCTGGGGATTTGTGTCTGTTCAATGGCAAGCATAAGAAGTCAGCACACTGCTTAATAATGTTTAGGATGAAATAGTTCCCAAATCCTAACAATTGTGCTTGAGTAATTCTACATAAATTCAACGTAAACCTTTGCTGAGCACGTGCGTTGTTCTGAACCCTGTGCTAATAAGCACTAGGGAAATGGGAATGATTCAGATAATGTTTGGCTTTCCTAAGATCTCCTTAGTCAAGTGAGGGGCTCAGGCTCTTAATAATTATAGAATGTTGTGATAAGTACTTTAGTAGGGCATGTATTGAGTGTTGAAAGAGCATAGCAGGGCAAAGGAATGTGGTTTTTTTTTTTTTTTTCCTATTTCCATGGCCAAAAATTCAAAGTTCAGAGAAACTGTAATTTATTGAGCACTCTCTGTGGGGGCATGCACTTAAAATGCTTAACTTACGTTATGTAATCATTACAATAGCCCTATGAAGTAGCAGCTATCTCCATTTTATAGATATTAAGTGGTAGAATATGTGATTCAAACCTTGATAAGATCACAGAGCAGTCCTGTATAATACCATTATGCCTCTAGCACAAAAACTTGACTGAATTTTTTTTTTTTAAGGGGAATTTTATGGTCTTTCAGAATTGATGCTTACTAATCCCATTGGTAGGTATAATCTCTGTGGTTAAAATGTGGTGTTATCGTACTGTTGAGTCTGTAGTCCTTTTTTTTTTTTCCCTGATCTTTATCCTTTGCCACCCTGTTTTCCTTTCTATGTCTAGAAGTGGCATATAGGGAAAGTTCCAAAAGTCAGTCCATGTGTGACATCTGTCCATTTTGTTTTCCCTGCCTTCCCTTTTGTTTACTCTTCCTATCCTTAAAGGAAATTTAGTAATTCTTTAGTTTGTTTTATTTTTCCCAGCCCTTTACATAGAATCATGTGGAGATGAATGGTGTCTAAGGGAAAAGGCTCTACAGAAAGATTTTTATCTTATGAAGATTTCATAGAAATTGCCTTACATTTTTTATCATGCTATTGATCATTGGGATTGATTTGGCTGATTGTGGGGCTTGATTGACATTCCTTTCTACCAAGTTTTGCTCCAAGGTTGTGAGCAGATTCACTCTTACTAGAGCTTCCGGGTCATAAAGTAGAGTCCCTATTTCATGCCAAGAATAAATTTATTTTTTAATTTGTCCACCTTTCATCATGTGGACCTCAGTTCCTTACTTTTTATATGATTTTGCTTATTGCTTATTATTTATATGATTCTGCTTATTGCAGAGAGGCAGACAGAGAGAGGAAGAAACAGGCTCCCTGCTGAGCAGAGACCCTGGGATCACAACCTGAGCTGAAGGCAGAGGATTTAACCCACTGAGCCACCCAGGCACACCAACAACAAAAAACTTCTTAACAATACTTCATATCTTCCTTATAGTCACAGTGGCGTGCGGGTTTCTCTGTGCTTTTGTTACAGACTTTTAACTCTCTATTATTTTTAAGTGGAGAGGTTATTTTTGAGTTAAAGGAGGATATTTAGACAGTCATTATTGACTTTGTTCAGTTTGTGTCAGTAGTGTGGCTTATTAACATCTCTACAAGCCTCATAGTTAAAAAGTGTTGTAGTTGTTGCTTTTCCTTAACTCTAAATCTTAAGAAACCCAAATCAAATGGCTAAAGTATGAGTGAGATTTATCATTCATATAAAATTAGAATGTCAGTGTTAGATACCTTCTAAGTATTTAAACATGCTTGAAGTGGCCTCTTGGTTTTGGGATGCTCATGCCACACTTCGGGTGTGGTCAGTGTTACACTGTAACATTTGTTCCTCTCAAGGTGAATTGGTTTGAGGAGTGACTTCAGAAGATTTAAAAAGTCTAACCACAAGGTGTTGCTTACAAGGTACAGACCCCTGTTTGAGAGATTGGGTACTAGCTCATACATATTATTTTAGGATATGCCTAAGGCTTTTAAAAAATTATATTCTATGTTTAACACCTTCAGTAGAAAGTGGTTATTCTGTTGTTCATGTCATCTTTCTGTTGCTTATAAGGAGTCTATTGTTTATATATTTAAGATTTAATATTATTTTCTAATTATAATAGGAAATTTATATTTCCTGAGTAAATTTTAATTGTAACAGAGAATCCCAGGAGTCCTCTGGTAGGAGACAGGGCCTCCTGGAGCTGAGCTGTAAGACAGTGGTGTTTTTTAAGGAGACAGTTTTGTTGTAATTGGTATAAGACCCACTGTATCATGTGTTCTGGAAAATTTAGTGTTGTTTGTTGTTGTTGTTATTTTTATTTTTTTTAATGAGATTTGTTGATTTCCAGCTTTTCATGAGGATTTTGGCCTGTTGCTTATAATGCTTTGTTGCTAAGATACAAAATTATACAGTTTCTAGTAGCAGATGTTAAATTGTTTGAACATCACAAAATCGATTATTTTACATTTTTGTTTTCCATATGCTTTTGCTTTGGGATAAGTTCCAAAATCTAAGGTTACCAAAGTATTTTTGGAAATAGCTCTTTAGCTATTAGTAAGTGAATGGTTGAGGCCTGGAAACTATAACAGATTATCATTTATTGTCTTATTTCTTACTGCTTCAGAGCTGATCTTTTCACATTATATTTTCAGAAATATTTGCTTCTTGGGGGGGCAATAATATATGAAGTTATGTTTTTTCAGCTGTATTAGGAAGGTTGTAAAATATAGCAGAGGCAGTATGAGGCAAGTGAGGAGTTCTTTTTACTTAAAACTTTATGATATTGGACAAGTTAAACTCTTAATTTTACTTTCCTCATTTGCATAGTAATGTAATGTCTTCCTGCATTTTTTTATGAGAGTAGATGAAACAATGAATTGGATGGTTCTTTATACAGTGAAATTTTATACAGCTGTTTTATTGCTAAGTCGGCAAACTACAATGCCAGATAGTGACATGCTTTTCCTTGGCACACTAGCTGCTGACTGTCCCATGTGCTAATGCTCATGCCAAGTCATCCCCAGTGTTATCTTGCCATTCTTTACAGCTCTGCTATTTCAGTTCTATGATGAAGCAGTCTGAAGAGCTTGATAATTTCTGAATAAAAATTCAAGAATGCTTGAAGGAGAAAGCCTGAGAACCATTGTTCTTAGTATACTTAGGGATTTCATATTGGAAGAAAATATAGCCTGTAAGAGTTCTCAGCAATTTCTGAACTGCTCAAAAGAGAATAGAATGTTTTTAATTTCTGCTAAGATAGTTAAGTCTACCTTTTTAACTAGGTGTGTAAGAGGGTGAAAGGATTGATCCTTGGCCAAATTCATTTGCAGTTTTAAATTAAGAAGTCTTTTTTTTTTTTTTTTTTTAAGATTTTATTTATTTATTTGACAGATCACAAGTAGGCAGAGGCAGGCAGAGAGAGGAAGGGAAGCAGGCTCCCTGCTGAGCAGAGACCCTGGGATCATGAGCCGAAGGCCAGAGGCTTTAACCCACTGAGCCACCAAGGCGTCCCTAAATTGGGAAATATTAAGAGTGCCTTCTAGTGATAGCATCTGTAGGACCTATTTATCTTTCTACCCCACTTTAATATTTTTGCAGAATTATTTCATTTATGCATTATAATTTAGATATAAGAAAAAGTACACTTAGATGTTTAGACATTCCCTAGACTTAATAGTCGAGGTTGAAGAGATTTCAAATCTCAGGCTTCCGATGGGTACCTTTCTTTCTTTCTTTCTTTTTTTTTTTTAAAGATTTTATTTATTTATTTGACAGACAGAGATCACAAGTAGGCAGAGAGGCAGGCAGAGAGAGAGAGAGGGAAGCAGGCTCCCCGCTGAGCAGAGAGCCCAATGCGGGACTCGATCCCAGGACCCTGAGATCATGACCCGAGCCGAAGGCAGCGGCTTAACCCACTGAGCCACCCAGGGTACCTTTCATAGCTGGTTCTCGGAGTCCTGTTTCTGAAATGCTATAGTTCCTTTAGAAACACAGTCTGAGGAGGCAAGTGTGGAATGTTTATATATGCTTATATTAAGTTCTTTTATAGAAGCAAGTTCAAAGCTGTGGCTACTGTTTTCTTTATTGAAATATGGTTATACAGTAGAAAAGCGTAGTTTTTGTTTACACCTCAGCTTTTGTTTTCAATTAAAATTGTGAAATGCAGCAGCCATTCTTAAAATCTGTTACTTTAATTAAAAAAAAATGATGCTCTGTTTTGTAAATTAAACCTGTGAGATTTTATAAGTAACTTGTTCAGTGGAATTATTAATAGTTCTTGAGATAATATACTTTTTGGTGATATGCTTTTGACTTGGATGTTCTAGGGAAGAGTCAGACTGTTGAAATCAATTTTGTTTTTTATTTTCTTTGGGCAGTTGGATGATAAAATATATTCAATACCTTGGATTTTATTCTTTCTGAATTCAACCATTTTTAGAGCTCTTCATTTAGAGTTTAAGTTTAGAAGACTATGATTCTGTCTTTAGAGGAATGTTATATAATACAAGTAGAGCTAGGTTTATTTTACAAATGAAGAAGAAAATAATGTATAGTAAAGTTTATAGTCAACCTGAAAAGTTGTAATTAACATTAACATACTCAGAAATGATGGTAATATGGAATATTTGGGGAGTTGAGCATGATGATTTAGAACTGAGATTTGATTTAACTGGGTCTTATAAAATATTTGAGATTTATCTTACTAGGAAGTGAAAAGTGAAGAGATCATTTGAAAGCATTGAGAACTGCTGTATATGTGTGGGCTTCTGCTGGGATTTGCATGCATTTCAAGTACATATAATACTGTTATGAATAACAGTGATGGTGTTGACAAGATTTGAGTTATCTTTCTTCAAGTGATGTTGGATTTGTGCTGTCATACCTGTTGGGTGTTATACCTTGGAACCAAAACCATACATATTTAAGGTAGTCAGTCATACTATTATATATAATATAGATTGCCTGTAATTCACCTAGGTCTTAAAGTAGGAATCTTTCATTGCTTTTGTGTCTGTCATGAAGGCTGCCTTATAAGTAGGAGAATTAATCAGTCACAGATATTGTATATTGGTTTTCGTCTATATTAGTACCTCTGTGAACTAAAATAATTTACACTTTGGGTAAATATGCCAGTAACATTTGAATATTCATTTACCTGGTAATTTTATATTGGGGAAAAATTGAAACCATTGGAAAAAGAGATTATTATATTTTTCATTCTTTTATATGTGAGTTACAAATGAATACTTCATAATCTTGGCTTGGTATCTGGAGTGAGAAACTGCATTATTTTTTCTTTTATTAGGTTAGATGAATTCAGTTAGCATCATAAAAATGATATAATGGAAGAGTAGAAGAGGAAAAAAGGAAAAAGTGCAGTTTAGTCTGAGTCTAAGGACTTATAGGTACTGAGAATCGGGTTTAGATTTCTCAGGGAAGAGAGAAAAAGCACAAATCATAATTGCTACTTCACAATGATAGTACTTACTAAAATCTGTATGTATTCTGAAATCACTGAAAGAACAATTTAAAGCTTTTTATAATCAGGTTCGAGGTAGCATAGTATGGTTTAGAATAGTTTAAGAGTTTGGAGAATAAGATGATTGTGAACTCTGCCTGGTCAAATAGGAGGTGGCTCTTGAGCTTGAATTGAGGAGACTCTGGATTATTACTGGGAGGGGAGGAAAAGTACAAAAGGTAAGGCAAGAGCCATTGAGTGGGCAGAGACCACAGAACGTCAGTGAACTACTTACAGATGAGATTTAATTCAGAATGGGTTTGGTTTTCTTTTATCTTTTACATCTCTTACCCCATCTAACCTTTCTCTGAGAAGTATTCTATTTTCTTAAAAAGAAATAAGATGGCAGAGAAGCAAAAACTCAAAGCCTTCCCTTCCTAAAGGCAGAGTGGTCTGAATGTAGTCAACATATTTAGGTATTTTTAGCTGCACCTATTTTATTTTTGAGTAAAATAAGGAAGACTTGAGAAAAGAACTAGGGGCTATAGAGTTGGATGGATAAAGATTTAAACCCCAGTGGATCCACCATTTGACTTTTGACTTTGGCCAAATTTAACATTCTTGCCATTAATTTTGTATGGGAACAGTACTATATACCTCATGGGGTTGTTGTTTTTATTAAATGGAGTCATATATATAAGCTAAGCATGATGCCTTGTCTACACAATGACTGAATAAATTGTGGTTAAAAAAATTACTTATAATTGAAACAAATAGTTGAAATAATTCTTTATGATAAACTAAGATGAGCATTTAAAAGTAATTTGTAGTAGGGGCGCCTGGGTGGCTCAGTTGGTTAAGCAACTGCCTTCAGCTCAGGTCATGATCCTGGAGTCCCGGGATGGAGTCCCACAGCGGGCTCCCTGCTCAGCGGGGAGTCTGCTTCTCTCTCTGACCTCTCTCCTCTCATGCTCCCTTTCATTCTCTCTCTCTCTCAAATAAAAAAAATCAATCTTTAAAGAAAAATAAAAATAAAAAAATAATAATTTGTAATAAAGAATGTAGTTTACTTTGTATAGTTAAGCAGTTTTCTCTGTTTTTTATGAATTAGTTCTTTACAATTCTTATTTTTCTATCTCTTCCTTCTTTTAGGAGACAAGGATGGCAGCAAGGTGACCACAGTGGTGGCAACTCCTGGGCAGGGTCCAGACAGGCCACAAGAAGTCAGCTATACAGACACTAAAGTGATTGGGAATGGGTCATTTGGTGTGGTATATCAAGCCAAACTTTGTGATTCAGGAGAACTGGTTGCCATCAAGAAAGTATTGCAGGACAAGAGATTTAAGGTAAGACCTTTGGTATTTCATGTATTTTGTTGCTATCAATAGATATAAATGAGTATTTTTTTCATTCATTTCTTTTCGCTTCAAGTGCAAATTTATTATAGAGACTTTTTTCTTTTCTTTCTTTCTTTTATTTATTTATTTATTTATTTGTTTGTTTGTTTGTTTATTTTACAGAGAATGAGAGAGAACACAGAACACGGGGAGTAGGGGTGGGAGAAGCAGGTTTTCCACTGAGCAGAAAGCTCGACACAGGGCTTGATCCCAGAACCCTGGGATCATGACCTGAGCTGAAGGCAGATGCTTAATGACTGAGCTACCTAGGTACCCTGAGACTTTATTTCCTTTTTTCTATTTTATAGAGATAAAATTTACTAAAGAGCACAATATATTTGAAGCACTGCTGAGGGATACGTGATGTTAAAATGTTGTGAAAGTAGATTAAAATTTCTCAATTTATACTTCTAAAAAGTGACCTGGATCTCACTGGTATAGGAGAACAGAGAAACACTACCTGTGGTGTTTGCTTATTTGAGCAATTGGCTGTACTTCCTTTCTTAAAATTTCTTTTGAATCTGTGATGTGACACTATCATTTATTTTTTCCTAAATAACTCTGAATTTTCTTTGCTATTTTCTTATGTCTTTCATCCACCTAAACCAGCCATTCCCACAGTTTAGTTTATTTTCATTTCTTACACTTGCTCTCTAGGGGATCCTATGCATGAATGTTCAGAGGTCATCTCTTTTTTTATGGTCTATAGTTGAGAGTCAGGAGACCTGGGCTCTAAAGTAGACTCTGCTGTTAACAAACCACACAGCTCTGTTCCCTTCTCTACTTCTCCCACTTAAGTAATGTTTTGCTGATAGTCACCCCTGTGCTAGCAACTATGCCAAATTTGAAGGGCTATAAAGATAAATGAGATGATCACTCCTCTGAAAAGGCACAGTCTACTAGCTCTAGAATGTCTCAAATATTCTAAAGAGTTTTTTTGTTTTGTTTTTTTAAGAAAAAAATTCTTATACCTTTTGTCTTCAGATCTTACTCTTGTAAGTACTAGGCCCCTGTTGCCAAATGCCCATTGGATCTTGATTTGTTATCTCAAATTGGCAAGGCTTCTTACCTAAGACTGACCTGAGTTTAAGACCCAGTGGAAATCCTTTCTGTTGGTTCCCATTCCTTTTTGCTTTTTCCTTCTAATGATGTTGTCATTCACCTTGTCATTCAGACTTTTCTATTCTCTCATACCTCATATCTAGTTGTTATCAAACTTCATTGATTTTTTTTTTTCCCTCCTCACTGCCTTGATGATCGGTGACTTCTTTCCCTTTTTCATCACTACTATTCTAGTCAGTCCCTTGCCATTATTTGGCTTACCCACGAGTAAGACTCTACTTCTGATCTTCCACATACCAGCACGAGAATAACCCCACAGTTCAGTTTGGTCATATTGTTTTCGCTACACACAATTCTTCTATGGTTCCTCATAGTCTAGGAAAAAAAGCCTGCCCAGTTCAGTAGTATGTTCAGGAACTTCCATAGTCTTGCCTTATCTCTAGATAGGTTTCTAAATCTTCTGTGCTACTATCCTTGAAATATATTGGTCTTTATGGCTTCTTTGCTTTTATTTAGCTTCCTTTATCACTCCCATTCTCTTGCTAATCTAAATCTTGTGCAAGTATAAAGACCCTTGTCAGATTGCTCCTTTATGGAATTTCTCACATTATTCCAGCGAGCCTTGTGGATATTGTTGTAAATTCCTTGAACACTTACTGTCCATAAACTAGGAAATTCCAAATTTTTTCATGACAAAGACTCCTTTTTTTCCTCTAAGATTTTATTCATTTATTTGACAGAGAGAGACACAGTGAGAGAGGGAACAGAAACAGGGGGAGTGAGAGTGGGGGAAGCAGGCTTCCCGCTGAGCAGGGAGGCCACGTGGGGCTCGATCCCAGGACCCTGGGATCATTACCTGAGCCAAAAGCAGATGCTTAACAACTGAGCCACCCAGGTGCCCCCAAAGACTCCATTTTTATTATGTGTATCCTGGGTGCCCACACATTCAGTGTTTTGGGTTTTTGTTTTGTTTTGTTTTGTTTTTATTAGTAGGTAATAGCAAATGCTTACCAAATTCTTGTTACATGCTTAGTGATTTACTAAGATTTTGAGCCTTATCATTAGTTTTGTGAGATTGGTACTGTTATTATTTGGATAAGAAAATCTACGCACAGAGATTATAAATTAACTTGCCCAGGGTCAGACAGTTAGCAAGTGGAAAGTTAGGCAAGTGTTTGAATCCACACATTCTGACTGCAGAGTGCTTTACTAAATATTTTATCACCACTAACAGATTCTGAACAGATTCTGTTTTAAATTTATTTCCTTTGGTGTGATTAAGTAATTCCTTTGAAATATAGTTTGGTTCATTTGTTTCTGTATGTATCCCTTCTTAGAATATTATCCCTGTTCTTACTTGACTTTAAAAAAAAAAATTATTGGGGCACCTGGGTGGCTCAGTGGGTTAAGCCTCTGCCTTCAGCTCAGGTCATGGTCTCAGGGTCTTGGGATCGAGCCCCACATCGGGCTCTCAGCTCAGCGGGGAACCTGCTTCCTCCTCTCTCTCTGCCTGCTTCTCTGCCTACTTGTGATCTCTCTCTTTAAAAAAAAAAGAAAAAAAATATATTTTCAGGCTGTGAAACACACTAATATGGTTGCAAAGACCAGAAATATACAAATGTCATGTACTCTCTGTTCCCTCTGTCATGTTTCCGTTCACTCACTGTAGATAGCCAGTCTAATTGTGTTTTGGTTCATTTTTTCTGGGTTTCTTTAACACAAATGAGCAATTAAATGTAATTTTCTTGGCTTCTTTTTAACATAAAAGATAATATATTAGGGATACTCTTTTGTAGTTTGCCTTTTCTCTTACCTATATTTTTTAGATGTCATTGCATATAAATTCAGAGATATTTCTCATCCAGTTGCATAGTATTCCAGAGTTCATTCAACCATTCTTCAATATATGGATATTTAATTTCTTTTCAATATTTTATAATCTCTAGGGGTGCTGCTGTGAAAAACCTTTTCATATTCATTGTTTTAATCAGATGTGTGTCTTCAGGGTAAATTAAGAGAAGTAGACTGCTGAGTCAAAACGTAAACATTTATGTAGTTTTGTTTGCTATTGCAAAATTCTCCTCCATAAGGGTTGAACCAGTCTGGGTTCTCTTCAGTAATATGAGTGCCCGTTGCCCCGCAGTGTGGGCAAAATGCATTGCTTAACTTTTTCATCTTTTTACTCATCTGATAGCTGAGAAATGGTAGCTCATTGTAGTTTTTATTTTATAATCTTATTATTATGAATGTAGTTTAACATCTTTTCACCTGTTCAAGGTCCATTTTGTTTTTGTGTGTGTATATGAATTGTCCTTTTTTTTCTTTTTTCTCTTTTTGCCCATTTTCTTTGTTTTTCTTCCTTTTTTTTTTTTTTTTTTCCTTTTGCCCATTTTCAAAATGGGGTTTTGGCCTTTTCCTCTTAACTCTGAACAATTTTTTATAATGGATTAACCTTTATCTGTAATATATGTAGTATTTTTACTTTGTATATTCTATTTTTCTACCACATGAAAGTCTCCCACTACCCATGAGTCACATTTATTGTTCTTTTATCATATCTGGGTTTTAAGTTGTAAGTAAAAAGACTTTCCTAATGAAAAAAACTTTTCCTCAGGTTAAAGAGAAATTTACATTTTTTTTTTTCTGGTAGTTACAAGATTTCACTTTTCACATTTAAATTCTCTGATCCATTTGAAGTTTATTCTTTTTTTTATGGAGTTTATTCTTATGTATGGTATGAGTTAGTGATCTAATTTTATCTTTTCTAACTCATTAACCATTTAGTTGCTCAGTACAGTTTTTTAAAGGTTTATCCTTGCTCCAGTGACTTGCGATGGTATTGCAATCATATGCTGAATTTCCACATGTACTTGGTCTATTTCTGGACTTTCCATTCTATTCTACTAAGTCCATTCTGTTCCAGACTAGGTCGTTTGCATATCCTTCTGTCATTACCACACTGTTTTAATTATAAAGCTTTAAAGTATGTTTTAATGTCTCCTAGAGCTAATCTATTCTTGTGGCTTTCCTTTTTTGTGTTTTCTAGCTATTCTTTTTTTTTTTTTTAAGATTTTATTTATTTATTTGACAGAGAGATCACAAGTAGGTAGAGAGACAGGCAGAGAGAGAAGGGAAGCAGGCTCCCTGCTGAGCAGAGAGCCAGATGTGGGGCTTGATCCCAAGTCCCTGAGATCCTGACCTGAGCTGAAGGCAGAGGCTAACCCTCTGAGCCACTCAGGTGCCCTCCTGGTTTCTAGCTATTCTTGAGTGTTTGTTTTTCCATATGAACTTTGGCATCAATTTGACTAATTCCATAAAAAAGCTGTTTCATATTTTTAATTGAAATTTCATTAGCTTATAAATTAACTTAGGGAGAACTGATCTATTTCTGATGTTGGATTATCTACGAATAAGAGATATCTTTCTATTTGTTCAAGTTTACTTTTGTGTGTTTCAGGAGTTTTATTGTATAGGCTTTTGACATTTCTAGTTAAATTTATTCCTAAGTGTTTGTTGCTTTTGTTGCTATTGTATCTTTTGGGTTTTTTTCTTCTACATGCTAAAAAGTAGCAGGTTCAGTTCTTTCCATTGTATCACCTTTCCTTTATGAAACTTAAGTATTCTTTGTTCTCCTTGCTAAATGTAAACTGTTTCAAAAAAAATTTTTTATTTTATATATTGGCCAATTCATTTTTCTTGATTACCATAAAATAGTAGGAATTTTCATGACAATTTAAGATTCTGTAGTTTCCCTTCTGTGATTTACATAGCTGCTGCCTGGGATTACACTAAATAATTAGTATTTCCAGAAAAGGTTGAAATAGGGTCTTCTCCTTGTCCAGTCAAAGAAATCATCCTGCAGAACCTGCCAATATCGGTGAGAGGCAGTTTATTTTGGTGAAAAAATGAGAGAGAAAATAGTCAGAGACCCAAAACAAAACAAAACAAAAAAACAAAACCCAAGAGTAATTATCCCTGCACACTAGTCACATAAACCATCTATAAGACACTGAGCTTTTCTATTAGTAATTTTAGGTATAATCTTCATTTCAGTAGTGTTTTACCTATATAATTTGAATGCCTTTTTTCTTCTGTGACCCACCATACTGTGGCAAATTACTTAAACAGAAATTAAATTACTTTACTTGATTGGTTTGGAAGTGCTTGTGATAGAAAATGCTCTTGTGGTTTTGTAGAGGTAAAGTCTAGCTAGGTACCTTATGTGGGAGACCTTTGATGTTAGATCCAGGCGAAGATTAATTGGTCCCAAAAGCTACTGACAGTTGTTAAGGCTGGCTTTTCTAATTTGAAAATCGGTAAGTTGCATTTTTAATTAATTAGTGATCTTTGCCTCATTAACTATTAATTTCAGTTCTCCTTTGAACTAAGTCATAGGTTTCAGGTCTCCTGTTTGGTTTCAGTTGTTCTGTGGTTAGGATATGGGAGTGGGTGGAGATGTGAAGTATAACTATCGTCCTATTGTGAATAGAGAGTGAATAGGGTTCTACTTTTAGTATTTACCATTTTTGAGAATGAGGAGAGATTTAATTCATGGGATTATTATTATCCTCTGCCTGGATATTGTGGAGACAGCATAGAGGAAGGAAGACCTTGGGTATTCATTATTAGTAGTTTTGTAAGCTAGAGCATATTCATTAATTTTATGAGCTTTAGTTTTATACTACTGCAATGCCCCAGCCTACTGTTTGGCACAGAAGAGAACTCAATAAATATTGTGTTTCCTTTTTTTCTCATGTTGTATGAATCAAATGAAACAATGTATTATGAGAACATGTTCTGAATTTTAAAACTCCTAGTAACTAAATTTTGCTTTTATTTTTAGGCATCTAAATTACTACAAATGGCTGTTTACTTGGATTTTTACATTCGTTTTACTTGCTCTTAAATTTTATAATCTTTTTTAAAAATAAACATTTTTTTCTTTTTTAGAGAGGGATGGGGAAGCAGCAGAGAGAGGAGGAAGATCTTAAGCAGCCTCTGTGCTCAGCAGAGAGTCTGACACAGGTCTCGATCTCACAATCCTGAGATCATGACCTGAGCTGAAATCGAGAGTCAGACAGTTAACTGGCCCCCCAGGTGCCCCTAAATTTGATAATCTTATTTTGAGACACCTAATTGTTTGTATTTGTATAACTATTTTAAGTCATTTGTGGAAAATCTATTCCCGATAAAACTGACAAACAACTTTAAAAGAAATAGTAATCCTTACTTATGTCATATGGAGTTATGTTCTTTGGGTCACAGAAACGTCTTAACTTCTGTGGAGGAGAGAGGAAAGGACAGTAAGTAGGAAAGGTCTTACACTGCAATGCAGCTCTAAGAAAGTTAAAGCAAAACCAGTGGAGAATCTCACCCTGAGGTGAACCATCAGAAGAGTACAATGTCTCCTGGGAAAAGGTCTCCCTTAAATATATCTGTCATATGCAGTCATTTTCTGGAAGTCAGTTCATGGGAAGCTTGGCATGGCATGGCTTGAACAGGAGAATGGCTTTGAGAGCTCAGCAGCTGGAGCCATGGGTCAGTGATGCTCCTTGCAGTGTGAGATTTGAGAGGCACATTATTACCAAACCAAGCCTTGTAGGGTTAGAGACCCTTTTCTGCTACTTTGCAAGTGTATAGGTAGTGACTAGTAAAAAATAATTTTTTTTTTAATGAATTGAATTTTTAGAGACTGTACAAAGGTTGCTGTCAAAGAGTTCTGTTGATTTTGCTTTTAAAACTATATATAGCTTTATTGTGTCTTTTATTCCAGAGACACAAAAAATGGTCTTGAATGTCCTTTTTCTGGTTTTTAATGGCTTGAATGGCTTGAGTGAATGAGGAATAAAACTTAATATAAGGCAGCCAGAGTAATGAGGCAGAAAAGAAAAAAAAAGACATTCAAATTGGAGAGGAAGAAGTAAAACTGTCACTATTTGCAGATGACTTGATATTATATATAGAAAACCCTAAAGACTCCATAAAAAAAAAACCTTTAGAACAACTGAGAACAGGAGACACAAAAATCTCTTGCATGTCTATACACTAATAATGAGAAATAAAGCAGTCTCATTATAATTGCATTAAAAAGGATAAAATCCTAGGAATAAATTTAACTGCAAGGTGAAAGACTCAATATTGAAAATTATAAGACAATAATGAAAGAAGTTGAAGAAGACACAAATAAATGGAATGATATTCTGTGCTCATCAATTGGAAGAAATCAGTTTTGTAAAATGTCCATATTACCCAAAATAATCTACAAATTTTAGTGCAATCAATATTAAAATTTCAGTTGTATTTTTTAAAAAGCATATTTATTTATTTATTTATTTGAGCACGAGCTAGGAGAGGGGCAGACAGAGCAATGGAGAGAATCCCAACCAGACTGTGCTGAGCACAAAGCCTGATGCAGGGCTCAATCTCATGACCCCAGGATCATAACCTGAGCCAAAACCAAGAGTCAGAGGCTTACCCGACTGAGCCATCCAGGTGCCCCTGCTATTTTTCAAAGAAATAGAACAAATGATCCTAAAATTTGTATGGAACCATCAAAAACCCTGAAGAGCCAAAGCAGTCTTTAGAAAGAAGAACAAAGCTGAAGACCTCATACTCCCTGGTTCCAAATTCCGATACAGAGCTATAATAATCAAAACAATATGATACTGGCATAAAAGAAAAGATACATAAATCAATGGAACAGAATAGAGAAAGCACAGAAATAAACCTATGCGTATATGGTTAAGTCTGACAAAGGAGCTGAGAATACACAATGGGAGAAAAAAAGAATAGTCTCTTTGATAAATGGTGTTGGAACTAGACATCCACATGCAAAAGAATGAAACGGGACCACTGTCTTACACCAAACACAAAAATTAACTCAAAATAAATTAAAGACCTCAACATAAGGCCTGAAACCATAAAACTTCTAGAAGAAAACATAGTAAATTCCTTGCCATAGGTCTTGGCAGTAGGTTTTTCAGTCTGACACCAAAAGTAAAAGCAAACTAAAGCAAAAATAAATAAGTAGGACCACATCATACTAAAAAGTTCTGCAGAGCAAAGGAAATGATCAACAAAATAAAAAGGCAACCTACTGAATGGGAGAAATACACTGAATAATATTCCATTTTATCCTTGTACTGCAGTTTGTTCATTTACCTATTGAAAGACATCTTGGTTGCTTCCAAGTTTTGGCAGTTATGAATAAAGCTGCTATAAACATTCATTTATAGGTTTTTGTGTTGGTACAAGTTTTCAGTTCATTTGGATAAATACCAAGGTGCGGTTGCTAGATTGTATGATAAGAGTTTGTTTAGTTTTGCAATAAATTGCCAAACTATCCTCCAAAGTGACTGTACAGAAAGATTTCATATTTCTACCAGCAGTAATAGACTTTTCTATTGCACATCCTCATCAGCCTTTGGTGTAGTCAGTGTTTTAAATTGTAGCCATCCTAATAGGAGAGCAGTAGTATCTCATTTTAATTAGCAGTTCTCTGGTGATATATGATGTTGAACATCTTTTCATATGCTTATTTGAAGATATCTGTGTATCTTCTTTGTGAAGTGTCTATTCAAGTAAGTGCTCATTTTTAATGGTTGTGTATTTTCTTACTGTTGAGTTTTAAGAGTTCTTTGTATATTTTGGATAACAGTGCTGTCTCACCTATGTGTTTTGTAGAGATTCCTCCCAGTCTGTGACTTATCTTTTCATTAGCAAAGTTTTAAATTTTAATCAGAAGTCTGATTGTCAATTTTTTCTTTCATGGATTATGCCTTTGGTGTTGTATCTGAAAAGCCACTGCCAAACCTAAGGAGACCTAAATTGTCTCCTATGTTGTCTTCTTTGTGTTTTGTAGTTTTGCCTTTTCTATGATCTATTTTTTAAGTTAATTTTTGTGAAACATGTAAAATCTGTGATTACATTCATTTCTTTACATGTGCAACTATCCAGTTATTCCAGCAGTTTGTTGAAAAGACCATCTTTTCTTCATTGAAATGCCTTTGATCCTTTGTCAAAGTTCAGTTGACTGTATTTGGTGGCTGTTTCTGGGCTCTGTGTTTTATTCTAGTGATGTATTTGTTTATAAATCACACTGTCCCCCCCCCCCTTTTTTTTAGCTGTAGCTTTATGGTAAGTCTTGAAGGTGTTAGTAACAGCTTTTTGATTGTTTTTCAATATTGGGTTCATTATTGGATGTCCACAAAATAACTTGCTGGGATCTTGATTGGGATTATATTATATCTACAGATCATGTTAGGAAGAACTGGAATCTTGATACTATTAAGTCCTCCTATTCTTATACATGAAATATGTTTGTTTATGTAAATCTTTGGTTTCTTTTCTCAGAGTTTTATGGGTTTTCTCATGTAGATCTCATAATGTATTTTGTTAGATTTATACCCAAGTATTTCTTTTTAGAGGGGTCTAAAGTAAGTTGTATTGTGTGTGGTTTTCTTTTTAAAAGATTTTTGTTTATTTATTTGGCAGAGAGAGAGAGACAGCAAGAGAGGGAATACAAGCAGGGGGAGTGGGAGAGGGAGAAGCAGGCTTCCCATGGACCAGGGGTCCCTAGGCCGGCCTCGATCCTAGAACCCTGGGATCATGACCTGAGCCGAGGACAGATATGCTTAACAACTGAGCTACCAGGCGCCCCGATTGTATTGTATTTTTAATTCTAAATTCCAATAGTTCATTGCTGGTATATAAGAAAGCATTTGACTTTCGTATCTTAAACTTGTACCTGTAGTCTTGTTACAGTCACTTACTAGTTCCAGGAGGTTTTGTTGTTGATTCCTTGAGATGTTTTTTACATGGACAGCCAGGTCTTTTGTAAACAAAGATAGTTTTATTTCTTCTTTTCCTATTTATATACCTTTTATTTCCTCTTTCTGTCTTAATTGTATTCTGTACAATGTTGAATGGAGTGATGAGAAGTCTTTTTTGTCTTGTTCCTGTTCTTAGTAGGGAAACACCTAGTTTCTTCCCATTAAATATGTTAGCTGTTGATTTTTATAGATGTTCTTTATCAAGTTGAGGATTATTCTGCTGTTGTTGGATAAAGTTTCCTATAAATATTTATTAGATCCAATTGATCAAGAGTGTCATTCAGTTCAGCTGTATCCTTATTGATTCTCTGCTTGCTGGATCTGTCAACAGCTGGTAATGGGGTGTTTAAATCTCTAAGTATAATAATGGATTTGTCTATTTCTCCTTATGATTCTATTTATTTTTGCCTCAGATACTTGATACTCTTTTGCTAGGTGCATACACATTAAGAATTGTCTTTGAGAGTTGATCTCCTCTTCATTATGTGATGGCCCTCTTTAACCCTGATAATTATTCTTGCTCTGAAGTCAGCTTTGCCTGAAATTAATATATCTACTCCAGCTTTCTTTTGATTAGTCTTCATTCTTCATCCCTTTACTTAAAAAAAAAATTATAAAGAATATATAACATTAAACTTACCATCTTAACATTTTTTCTAGGTTTGTTTATTTGTTGCTGAACTCTTCCTCCCCCAGCTTCATTGAGGTCTAGTAGACAAATAAATTGCATATATTTAAAGGGTACATACAGTGTGATGAACTGTGTATACATTGTGAAGTGATTGCCCCAGTCAGTTTAATTAACATATTCATCGCCTCACATAGTTAGCTTTTTTTTTTAAGATTTTATTTATTTATTTGACAGAGATCACAAGTAGGCAGAGAAGCAGGCAGAGAGATAGAGGAGGAAGCAGGCTCCCTGCTGAGCAGAGAGCCCGATGTGGGACTCAATCCCAGGACCCTGGGATCATGATCTGAGCCGAAGGCAGAGGCTTTAACCCACGGAGCCACCCAGGCACCCCAGTTAGCTTTTTTTGCACATGCATGTGTGGTGAGAACACCTAAGATCTACTCTCTAAGCATGTATCAAATATATAATACAGTATTATTTTTTTTTAAAGATTTTATTTATTTATTTATTTGACAGGTAGAGATCACAAGTAGGCAGAGGGGCAGGCAGAGAGAGAGAGAGAGAGAGAGAGGGAAGCAGGTTCCCCACTGAGCAGAGAGCCCTATGCGGGGCTCGATCCCAGGACCCCAAGATCATTACCTGAGCCGAAGGCAGTGGCCTAACCCACTGAGCCACCCAGGAGCCCCAATATAATACAGTATTATTAATTACAGTTACCATGTTGTACATGAGATGCCCAGAATTTCTTCATCTTTTTTTTACTGATGGCTTTCTATTTTCCCCATTTCCTCAACCCCTTACAGTCACCATTCTACCCTCTGTTTCTAAGAGTTTGGCTTTTTCTTTCTTTTTTTTAAAGGGTTCCACATGTGAGTTTGTGCTTTTACTGTCATGATTGACAGTCTGAAGTTTTTAAGTTTGATGTAGTCGCATTGTCAATTTTTGCTTTAGTTACTTGTGCTTTTTGGTGTCCCCAAAAGAAGGAAATCCTTTCACTTGCCACAGAAAGGATGAGCTTTAAGTCACCAAAGGTTAAGTACATTACCAACTCCAGTGTGCTGAATCTCTTCTCCTGTTTTTGCATATAGGATTTTTATAGTTTCATAGGTCTTTAATTCATTTTGAGTCAGTTTTTGTGTGTGGTGGAGGTAAAGGTTCATCTTCATCCTTTTGCTTCTTAGTTGAGTTTTTCCAACACCCATATGCTTAAGAGACTGTCTTTCCCCCATTTTGTAGTCTTGGCACCATTTAAAAAAATTATTTGGCCATACATAAGGGTTTATTTCTGGTTTCTTCTGTTCCAGTGGTCTATATATTTATCTTTATGCTATTTCCATACTGTCTTGATTACTATTGGCTTGTAGTTTGTTTTCAAATAAAGAATTATTAGACTTCCAGCTTTGTTCTTTTTCAAGTTTGTTTTGGCTGTTTGGGGTCCCTTGAGATTCTATATAAAATTTTAGGATTTTGGTTTTCTATTACTGCAAAAAAAAAAAATGCCATTGGAATTTTGATAGGGATTACATGGAGTCTCTGTATGGCTTTGGGTACTATAGACATTTTAATGTTTAAGTTTCTAAGCTAAAAGCATGGGATGCCTTTCCATTTATTTCTATGTTCTTTGATTTCTTTTGGCAGTGTTTTACAGTTTTCAGTGTACAAGCCTTCTACCTCCTTGGTTAGGTTTTTCTTAAACACTGTATCCTTTTTGGTGCTATAGTAAATGGGATTGCTTTCTTTTTTGATTGGTCATTGTTACTGTATAGAAATACAGCCAATTTTTAAGTGTTCATTTTTTAAAATCGCCATATTTATTTATTTGCCTGTTTATTGTCTGTATCCCCCATCAAAATATACAGTCTGTGAGCACAGGGGCTTCGTCTGTCATGCTCACCACTGTCTTCAGGATTTAGAACAAACTCTGGAACATAATAGGTGCTCAGTAAATATATTTTCAGTGACCCTGGGGGGAAGGATATTTACGGATATTTACATCCCAGTGGTGACTGCTACCAAGAGAATGACTGGGAAAATCAAGCAAGTGTTCATTTTATAACTGAAACTTTGCTGAAATTGTTTTTTTGTTGTAACAGACTTTTTTTTTTTTTTAATTCTTTAGGGCTTTCTACATATAAGATCATCTCTGTGAACAGAGATAATTTTGTATCTTTTCTAATTTGGATGCCTTTTGTTATTTATTTTTCTCGTCTAATTGCTCTGGCTGTTATTTCAAGTACTATGTTGAATAGTAGTGGCAAAAATGAGCATCCTAGCCTTGTTCTTCCTTTTAAAGGAAAGCTTTCAATTTCGGTTTTTCACCAATGAATAGGAGGTTAAGGAAGGCTTTTCATTGTATACAGCTTATTATATTGAGGCAATTTCCTTCTATTACTAGTTTGTTGAGTATATCATGAAAGAGTGTTGAGTTTTGTTAAATGCTTTTTCTGTATCAGTTGAGATGCCCATTTGGTTTTTGTCCTTCATGTTGTTGGTAATGTGGTGTGTTCACAGTTATTGATACATGTATGTAGAACCACCCTTGCATTTCAGGTAAATCTTTCGATTGCAGGTATAAAACTTGGTTGTGGTATATAATCCTTTCAGCATGCTGTTGTTTGGTTTGCTGATATTTTGTTGGTGGTTTTTATATCAGTATTCATCTGGAATATTGGCCTGTAGTTTTAAAATTGTGGCCATCCTTTTATTTTTAAGGTGTGTATGTCTTTTATTTAAATGCATTTCTTGTAGATTATATATAGTTGACTCTTTTTAAAATTCATTTTTAAATTAGTATTTATTTTTAAAAATTGAGATATTGACATACAACATTATGTAAGTTCTCTTCTGTTGCTGTATTTAAGCCATTGATGTTTAAAGAGATTATTGATATAGTTGGATCATATTTTTGCCATATTTGTTACTGTTTCTATTTGTTGTCCTTGTTTCTTCTTTTTTCTTCCTCTCTTTTTCTGTTTTGTATCTTTTGTATCTTCCTCTCTTTATCTATTTTTAGTTGAGCATTTTATATGATTCTGTTTTTCTCTTCCTTCACAGTATCTATTACACTTTTTAAAACCATTTTCAGTGGTTGTAGTTGAGTCTGCAGTGTACATTTATAATTTTTTGAAGTGTGCTTTCAAGTAACTATACTCTTTTCATGGATAGTGCACTTACCTTATGACAGAATATTTCCAATTTCTGCTTTTCATTCCATATAACACTGCTGTCATTATTTTCACTAATCCATAACCTATAATCACTGAATACAATATCACTGTTACTATTTTGAACAGTTGCTGCTAGATCAATTAATTCTCTAGTGCTTTTTCTTTCTTTACAATAAATAACAGATTTCTTGTCTATGTCATTTTCCATCTTTCTGATGAATTTTTTATTTTTAACATTTCTTGGATGGCAGGTCTGCTGTTGATAAAGTCTGTCAATTTTTGTTTTCTGAGAAAGTCTCAAATTCTCCTTCACATTTGAAGAATAACTTTACTGGATGCAGAATTCTAGATTTTTTTTTCTTTCAACGTTTTATTTATTTATTTTATTATTATTATTTTTAAAAGACTTTATTTATTTATTTGACAGAGACAGACACAGTGAGAGGGGGAACACAAGCAGGAGGAGTGGGAGAAGGAGAAGCAGGCTTCCCGCTGAGCAGGGAGCCTGATGCAGGACTCAGACCCAGGACCTGGGATCATGACCTGAGCTGAAGGCAGACACCATGACTGAGCCACCCAGGCACCCCTTTTCTTTCAACATTTTAAATACTTTACTTCACTCTTTTCTTGTTTACATGACCTATGAAGAGAAGTTCAATGTAATTTTTACCTTTACCTCTCTATGAGAAAGTTTTTTTTTTTTCCCCTCTTCTGGTTTCATTCAAGATTTCTTCTTTGTCTTTGATCTTTTGCATTTTGAATATGATATGCCTCGATATAGTTTTTTTTTTTTTTTTGGTATTAATCTTCTTTTATGTCTTTTGAGCTTCCTGCATGTGTGGTTTGGTGTCTGACCTTAATTTGGGGGAAATTCTCAGTTGTTGCTTCTAGTGCTTTTTCTGTTCCCTTCTCTCTTCTCCTTGTGGCATTCCCATTATGCATATGTTACAACTTTTATAATTGCCTCAATAGTTCTTGGATATTCTCTTCTTTTTCGTTTTTTGTTTGTTATGGTTTTGTTTTTGTTTTTGCTTTTTGCTTTTCAGTGTTAGAAATTTCTATTGACATTTGTTTAGGCTTACTGATTCTCTCCTTGGCCATGTCCAGTGAAGATCTAGTAGAGATCCTAGAGATAAAGCTGAGAAAAACAGGGGTGTCCCTCTCTGGAGCTTTTAACTCTGAGACTTTTCTATGTCAATTACAGTTTTAAGTTTTTCTCTACTGGTACTGGCTCTTTAGGCAATTTCTGCTCCTAGGCTGCTTCTGTTCCAATAAGCTGTGGTTCTGTGTATCTACCTGTCTGTCTCTAGTGTTTAGAGCAGCAGTTTGCCATGTGACCTCAGTATTTTGGTGGATTTAAGGAGAGTTGTTGATTTTTCAGTTTGTTCAGCTCTTTTCTTGTTGTGAAGATGAGAGGGATGACTCACAAGCTCCTTACATACTAGACTAGAAACCAGAAGACCTTCCTTTCTTCATTTTATTTGTCTTTTTATTGTTGAGTAGAGTTCTTTATTCTGGATACAGATACCTTTTTCAAATAAATGACTAACAAATGTTTTCTTCAGTGGGTAGGGTAGTTGGTAGAAGCCTTGTTAGCCACAGCAAAGATTTTGGCTTTAAATCTCTTCAAAGTGGGGAGCCACTGGAGTTTGTAAGCAGAGAAATCCCATTATCTATCTCATATTTTAAAATGCAAGGTCACTCTGACTACGTAAGATCACTCTGCCTGCTTTGTTAAATATAGATGTGAGGTCAACAGAGGAAAGCCGAAAGACCATATAGCTGAGCAGAGGTATTCTGAAAGACTTGCACTAGCGAGGTAGTAGATACACATACACACCCCCCACACACTTATTTTTATATTGAGATAATTGTAAATACACCTGCAGTTGTAAGAAATAATACAGTGATCCCATGTATCCTTTGCCCAGTTTCCCTCAGTGGTAACATCTTGCAAAATTATAGTGCAGTGTCACAACCAGCATACTGACATTAATATAATCCATCAGTCTGTTTGAGATTTCCCCACTTACACTTGTACTCATTTGTGCGTGTGTATATATGCCTGTGTACACTTTTATGCAGTTTTATTACATATGTAGTTTTGTGTATTCACTAGAACAGTTCCTTCATCACAAGGATCCTCATGTTGCCCTCTTATAACCGTAACCATTTATCTTCCTGCCATTCCTCCACTCTTAACCCCTAGTTTAAACCCTTGCAATAACCAGTAACCTGTTCCCCTTATCTGTAATTTTGTTATTTCAAGAATGTTATATCAATGGAATCAAATACAGCATGTAACCTTTTGGGATTAGCTTTATTTGCTCAGCACAGGTCGCTGGAGATTGATTAAAATTGTTGCATATATCAATAAATAGTTTTTTTCTTTTTTTGAGTAGGATTTCATAGTATGGTATACTATGGCTTGTTTATCCATTTACCTGTTGAAAGACATCTGGTAGCTATTCTGAATAATACAGCTATGAACATTTATTTATAGGTTTTTGTGTGAACATAAATTTCCATTTCAGTGGGGTAAACACCTAAGATTTCAATTGCTGGAATCTTGGAGAAACACACACACACACTCACTCTCTCTTTTTCTCTTTTAAGATTTTATTTTTAAGTAATCCAGAGTGGGGCTCAAACTCACAGGAGTTGCATGCTCTGCTGGCGGAGCCAGCCATATGACCTTTGGATATATTTTGAAGGTGGAACCAATGGTATTTTTTGACAGATTGAATGTGAGGTTGGAGAAAGAAGATTCAAGATTTCAAAATTTTTGACCTGTACAGTTGGAAGAGTCGAATGATCAATAATTGAGATATAGGATATGAGTGGAGCAGGTTTAAGGAAGATCAGGAGTTTAGCTCATGACATGTCAAATTGAGATGTATGTTAGAAGAACTGACATGGGGTGCCTGGGTGGCTCAGTGGGTTAAAGCCTCTGCCTTCAGCTCAGGTCATGATCCCAGGGTCCTGGGATCGATCTGCCTTCAGCTCAGGTCATGATCCCAGGGTCCTGGGATCGAGTTCCGCATCGGGTTCTCTGCTCAGCAGGGAGCCTGCTTACCCCTCCCCTCTCTCTCTGCTTGCCTCTTTGCCTCCTCGTGATCTCTGTCTGTCAAATTAATAAATAAAATCTTTAAAAAAAAAAAAAGAAGAAGAACTGACATGTAGTTAGTTGACTGAAAGATTCTGGAGTACACAGGAGAGGTCTAGTCTGGGGATATAAAACTGGGAGTCATCAGCCTTTAAAGTCCTGAGACTGGAAGAGATCATAGAGCTAGTTGAAAAGAGGTGAGACCCCAGGTTCTGTTTATTCCATTATTTAGAAAATAGAGAGATTAGAAAGAATTAGTAAAAGAAACAGTGAATTTAGCCAGGGAGGAAGGAAAAATTGTGGAGAAATCATTTCATTTCATTTCTTTTTCTTTTCCTTTTCCTTTCTTTTCTCTTCTTTCCTTCTTTCTTTCTTTTTTTTTTTTTTTGAGAAAGCATTTCAAAAGAGTGACCAACTGATGATCTCTTTATGTGGAAATCATAATTTATAGCATATAGGCACAATCCCTATAGTAGCCTGAGTTTTTAGTTGGGTTGTATTCTGGTGGTATATAGGATGATATGTCTCCTTTCTAGTTTCTTCTTAGCGAGGAAGAGGGTTTTTGTTTCTTTGTTTGTTTGTTTTTGGGGTTTTTTTTTTTTTTTTGAGTTTTTGTTTATGTATTCAGAAAAGCTAATGGTCCCAGGGAGGAGTTGCTAGTTAATATGCAACTTACTGTGTACACTTTCATGAAAAATCTTTTTAAATGTAATGAAGAAGTGTTCTTTATCTTTTCAAAACTCTCACATCATTTTTTTAAAGTTTTTTTTTTTTTTTAATTATTTGACAGAGAGAGTACAAGAAGGGTAGCAGCAGAGAGACGGGGAGAAGCAGGTTGCCCAGTGAGCAGGGAGCTAGATGCAGGGCTTGATCTCAGGACCCTGGGATCATGACCTGAGCTGAAGGCAGCCGCTTAACCAACTGAGCCATCCAGGTGCCCCCCACATTCTTTTCTTTTCTTTCTTTTTTTTTTTTTGGATACCTCTAAAAGCACGTAACATTTTCTGTTATGTGGTATCATTATTTGATACTTGTGTACTTGTCTTATTTTGAATTGTAATTGGTTTCAGTACAGAAGTCCTGCTTTATTGTCACTGTATTCCTCAAGATATAGTAATGAATGAAATTGATGTAATTGAGTTACATCTTGTTGTGATAGTTAACAGTATGGGTTTAGGAATCTGACACATCTGGTTTAAATCTTGTCCCTGCTCTTTGACCTCAAATTTCTTAACCTCACTATGCCTTCACCCCCTTTCTAAGTGGGGATTTATACTGTTGCCTACTTAAATGGTTTATGGAGAGGATTAAATGAAGTTAGGAAGATAAAGCTCTTAGCAGGGTACCTGGCTCTTGATTTTTTATTAATCCTGTAGTTGTTGGCACCATCTCTGTTATGCTAATAATAATATTTCAATGATACAGGGTTGAAGCAGTGTTGCATTTAGGTTAGATTTGACTTACATGCTCAGGCCTTTGAAAACTGAGCCTTTAAGGACCCTCATTTTTATATTTACATCACTCCATATTAGCTGGCTGCGAATAGAAGTCCTTTAAGCTCTCAGGCATCATTTCTGTTGTTTCCCATTCCTTTTCCCTTTCTGTGCTGAGCAAGTTGTTTATGGGACTGATGGGGAAAATTTGCATGCATGAATCCTGTTTATTATTTCTATAAATTTGGGATTTCTTTGTAGAAAATTTTAAGCTTGCCTGAGCAGTATGTATTTTATATCTATAATTCACAATTTAAGTTTTTATTTATATACTATCTAATTACAGTAATGTAAAAGAAAAATGATATTGTGTATTTCCAGAACATAGTTGATATTAGAAAGTCCACTCTATATGATATATGTAAGAAATATATATTTTAATATATCAGTGTATGTATAGTAAGTGCGAAAGAGATTGAATATATAAGGAACTTTCTGTCCTTGGCTTCTAGAGCAGGAGATTGCACACTGTGCACCTGTTGCCTGTTTTTGTAAATAAAGTTTTACTGGAACATAGGCATGCTCATTCCTTTACATATTTTGTTGACAGCTTTTCCACAATAACTGTAGAGTTAAGTAATTGCACAGAGACTATGGCCTGCAAGCCAAAGTAGTTATAATCTGGCCCTTTATAGAAAATGTTTGTTGATCCTTATGCTAGATTATTATTTTAGTGACTCATCTTTTTCATACTGGCTCATTCTCAGTTTCTCTTGTATGATTCTTTTTCATCTGTCTGCCTATATGTTGATATTCTTCAGGATCGTCTTGAGAATGTCTTACCTGTCTTGGGGCTTTTGTGACAGCATGGTCCAGATTATACTGCCTGACCAGTTTATTAGTGTCCTTTATAGACTTCTCTGCTGCTGGAGACTCTGGCTACTTCTTTTTCGTAATTTACAGGCAATTTTATCTATTCCCATGGTTTCAAGAACCATCTAGACCTCTTGCTAGAGGATAAGATGATCGTATCATATTGCTTTCTGGACTTTTCCAACTGTGTCCTTCAGCCATTTCAGTAAACATGTCCCAAACTGAACTCATTCCTTTCTTCTTCCAAAACAGCTTCCTAGGCCAGTGAACTCTACTGTCATGTTAATAGTCACATGAGTCAGAAGCTTGATAGTTATCCCTCCCCCTCCTTTCAGTTACCAAACCTATAGCAGCAGGTGATGAAATAACTGTTGATCTGCCTCTCAGTTCATCTCTCATTCTCTTGCATCTGTCCTTACTTTTTCTACCTCAGTGCAGCTCCTTGTTTATCTTCTCTTCCTTAAAAATTTTTTTTTTTTTTTCAGAACCAGTGATCTTCCCAAAACAAATCTCTTGCTTAGAGCAGATCAGTGGCTCTTTATGACTTGTAGTATTCAGACTTCTTACACTTTCCACTGCCCCTTTCCAGGATTTTTCAAGGTACTAATAAGCAAATTTTTCTTAGGTCCAATCCCCATTTACCTGTAGCCCTTTCCAAGTGAGCTAGAGTTCTCACTTGTGTTGTAATTGTTGGATTGGCTTACCCATTAGAATATGAAATATTTAAAGACTATGAATTTGTATACACTCAGAGTCCTGGGTCTGACACATAGTTGCCTTCAAAATAATTATTGTATACGTGGAGTTATTTTGAGATATTTTAGCCAATTGAAGGGTCCAAATTTACTATGTAATCAAAGATTTAGAGAGGAATTAAACAATTTTTCAGTCCTAATGTGATTACAAATGTTGGGTGATGGAACTCTGGATGATCCTTTTTTTTTTTTTTAAAGATTTTATTTTTTTTTTAGAGAGCGTGCACGTGCATACGAATAGAGAGTGTCGGGGAGGGAGAGAACCTTAAGCAGACTCTGCTGAGTGTGAGCCCTTACTGAGGCTTGATCTTATGACCCAAGCCAAAACCAAGAGTTGTTCTTTGAGCCAAAACGTTTGAAGTAAATGGTATTTTACTAGATTTTATGAAAGTGGAGCTTTCTATGGTAGGAGAGATCCAACAGAATGAAATTCAGTGAAGAAGAAAAGATGATGATAGCCATAGGCTGCCTACCATATGTCCACAGTATTATTACTTGCTGGTTGTTAACTCACCTTTAAGTTAGCTTTTCCTTTAATGAACTTTATATAAAGGTGCGTTAAGTACCCTTTTGGGAATCCCTTGACTCAATGCTTTTTAGCTTCTGGAAGTTTTTGTTTTTGTTTTCCTCTTCTTTTGAAGTGTGATGTGTCAAATAATGTAAAAATGAACATAACCTCTGTCTATTTAGAAGATGATAGGGGCACCTGGGTGGCTCATTGGGTTAAGCCTCTGCCTTCAGCTCAGGTCATGGTTTCAGGGTCCTGGGATTGAGCACCGCATTGGGGGGGGGGGGGAGGTCTCTGCTCAGCAGGGAGTCTGCTTCCCTCTCTCTCTTCTACCTGCCTCTGTGCCTACTTATCAAATAAATAAATAAAATCTCTCTGTCAAATAAATAAATCTTTTTAAAAAGATGATATATGTTAATGACTATTGCTTAAACTAAAAGTATAATTTTTCCTTTAAATGTGGCTTTCAGGTTTTCTTACATGGGTGTGGTATTTATTCCGTCTTGAGCAGTTACTTTATTTTTTTAGATGGGAATGGTAAATAAGAATTTAGTTTACCAATAACTTTTTAAAAAATTTTTTATTTTTTATAAACATATAGTTTTATCCCCAGGGGTACAGGTCTGTGAATCGCCAGGTTTACACACTTCACAGCACTCAACCAAAGCACATACCCTCCCCATTGTCCATAACCCCACCCCCCTTCTCCCAATCCCCCTCCCCCCAGCAACCCTCAGTTTGTTTTGTGATACCAGTAATTTTTTATCTTTTTTTTTTAAAGATTTTAAAAATTTATTTGACAAACAGAGATCACAGTTAGGCAGAGAGGCAGGCAGAGAGGGAGAGGAGGAAGCAGGCTCCCCATTGAGCAGAGATCCTGATGTGGGGCTCGATCTCAGGACCCTGGGATCGTGACCTGAGCCAAAGGCAGAGGCTTTAACCCACTGAGCCACCTAGGCGCCCCTTATCTTTTCTATATTGGGAAAAATTGCCTTTATATAGACAGGTTATTTTTCTACAATGGATTTTAAGTTACTAACTATGATCCTATAGTAAGAAATACATTTTATATTGCAAACCAGTGCACAGAAAAATAATGGAAATAAGTTTGGTTAAAAAGTCTGTAGTCCAATTATATTAAAGTTCTCATTCCATTCTCTTCTCCTTACCATCCCCTTCTCAAGCCTGATTGGCTGAACCTACAATTTGGAAAATACTGGTCTGTAGCAATTTACAAGATAGAAGCAGTTACAGAAACAGAATTTATTCTATGAAAGACAGTAACCAGAGTATTGAGAGCTCTGTGGCTGATATGGGAAGATACAAAATTCAGCCTCTCCTGTTAAGGCACTTATATAGTAAGTTAGTTGGACATGTGGGTGTGTGTATGTGTGTGTGTTTCTCTGTAGTCACTGCAATGTAATACCTGCTTTCTATAAGGTACTTTTTGAAAAGTGTTCTTTTACATAACAGCACTAATAGTTTGTAAAAATAAAAAGACCCAAGAGAGTATATAATAAATTCCAAAATATTTCAAGGTGCAGCAGGAATTTAGAGATCAGAGATTAGTGAGTTGGAGCAGCTGGGGATGGCCTTGTGAAAAAGGTGGGAGTTAAATAGGAACTTTAAAGATGGGTAGAATGTGTGTTAAGTGGGAGGGAGGGTGTAAACATTCCAGTGATGGTGTAATCAGTGGCTTAGAATTGGGGATGAAATAATATGGTCAGAAAGAGTGAGAAGTGGAATCTAGCTGTGATCACATTGGTTATGAGTAGAAGATAGGGTGAAGCTAGTAAGAAGGAACTAAAACATGAAGTGATTTAGACTTTATCTGGTAGGACATGGGAGATTCTCTAGCTCTCAGAATTTACTTTGCCAATAACATTACCACTCCAGGTATCTTTTGGTTGCTGTTCGCATGGTGTATCATTTTCCATCCTTTTACTTCCAACCTGTTTGGGACTTTGAATCTAAAGTATATTTACTGTAGAAGGAATGTAGCTGGAGTTTTCTTTCTTATCCAGTCTGACCATCTCTGCTTTTGATTGTGTGCTTAGTTAATTACATACTATGTAGTTTTTGTTAGGATTGGAATTACCTGTGCCATGGTCCTCTTTGTTCTGTTTCTCTCTCGTTTTTGTTCCTCTGTTTGCATGTATTGCCTTCATTTTTTAAGGTACCATTGTGGGTCCAGGGTTGATTTTATTTTTATTTTTTTTAAGCAATACAGAAATTATTTTCTTAGTGGCTACTTTAGGAATTATAGTGTACATTTCAGTTTATATGTCTGCTTCAGGTTACACTAGCTTAATTCCAGTAAAACATAGCACCCTTTCACCAGTACAACTTCATTTTCCCATCCCTCTTTTCCTGCCATTATTGTCACGTGTGTTACATCTATTTATGTTATAAGCCTAATCATACACTATTACTGAAATTGCTTTATTTAATATATGTATTTAGTGAAATAAAGGGAAGAAAAGAAAAAATATATTTATAGTCTTTATATTTTCTTAATTATATTTACCATTTCTGGTGCTCTCATTTCTCCTTGTGGATCAAATTATCTCCTGATGTCATTTCTTTTCAGTTTGAGAAACTTGCATCAGTATTTCTTCTTTTTTAAGTTTTTTTTTTTTTTTAATTTGACAAACAGAGATTACAAGTAGGCAGAGAGGCAGACAGAGAGAGAGAGAGGAGAAAGCAGGCCCCCTGCAGAGCAGAGAGCCTGATGTGGGTCTCTATCCCAGGACCCTGGGATCATGACCTGAGCAGTGGCAGAGGCTTTAACCCACTGAGCCACCCAGGTGCCCATGCATCAGTATTTCTTAAAGTCAGGTCTTCTACTGTAGAATATTCTCCACTTAAAAATAAATTGGGGTGGAGGGTGGGTTGCCTGGGTGGCTTGCTTGGTTAAACATCTGCTTTCAGCCCATGTCACAATCCTGGGGTCCTGGGTTTGAACCCTACGTTGTTGTATTCCTTGCTTACGGGGAGCCTACTTCTCCATTTCCCTCTGCCTCTCCCCTGCTTGTGCGTGTGCTCTCTTTCTCTCTCAAATGTCTGACATGGGGCTGGATCCCAGGACCTGGAGATCATGACTAGAGCCTAGGGCAGATGCTTTAACCATTTGAGCCACCCAGGTGTGTCAGGATTTTTAAGTTTTATTTTACCTTATTTTTTTGCCTCCTGGCTTTCATCAGTCTGATGATTAATCAGCTGTTTATTGCATTATTTTCCCCATGTATGTTAGAAACCATTTTTTGGTTACCGTTTTCATGATTTTTTTTTTCTTTGTGGCTTCAGTTCAAAAGTGATATGCCTAGATGTGAATCGCTTTGTATTTATCTTTTTGGGGTTCATTTAGCTTAGGGTTCATTAAGTTTTGTGGTCAGTAGATTAGTGTTTTTCATCAAATTTTGGGAGTTTTCAGCAGTTATTTCTTCGAATTTTTTCTCCTACTTTTTCTTTTTCCTCTTTATTTATTTATTTTGATGTTGCCTTTATACATATGTCGGTAGGTGTGCTATTATCCCATATGAGGCCTCTGAAGCCCTGTTCATTTTTCCGCAGTCTTTTTTTCCCCTTTGCTCTTTGAATTGGATAGTTTATTTCTTTGTTTTTAAGTTCACAGATTTTTTTTTTTAAGATTATTTATTTATTTATTTGACAGAGATCACAAGTAGGCAGAGAGGCAGGCAGAGAAAGAGAGGGAAGCAGGCTCCCTGCTGAGCAGAGAGCCCAATGCTGGGGCTTGATCCCAAGACCCTGGGATCAGGACCTGAGCTGAAGGCAGAGGCTTTAACCCACTGAGCTACCCAGGTGCCCCTTGTTCACAGATTTTTTTAGAAATATCATCTCATATCTTGAATCTTTCACTTTGTTACACTTTTCAACTCTAGTGTTTCCAAGTTTTAAAACATTTCTTTATTTGAAATGTTCTACTTGTGTAATTGTTGTATTTTTCTTTAATTTTTAATATATGATTTCCCTTAACTCTTTGAACATATTTTTAAAGTTTCCTGGCTTTATATTGATATAATTGATATATAATATTGTGTTTGTTTAAGGTGTACAGTATGTTCATTTGATGTATTTATATATTGCAAACTGATTACCACCATACCATTAACGTCACACCTTATAATTACCATTTCTTTTTGTGATGAGAACATGTAAGCAACTTTGCAACTTTGAAATGTAAGGTATGATGTTACTAACTGTATTCACCATGGTGTATAGGTGAGATTCTCAGGACTTATCCATGTTATAACTAGAAGTTTGTACTCTGACCAACATCTCTTTTCCCCTATCTCCAGCCCCTCGTGACAACCCTTCTGGTATCTTTGTATGAGTTTGGGTTTTTAGATTCCACATACAAATGATATATAGCATTTGTCTTTTCTGATTTATTTCACTTAGCATAATGACCTCAAGGTCCATCCATGTTGCAAATGTCAGAATGTCCTTCTTCTGGCTGAATGACAGTTCTGTCTATCTATATCAAATTTTCTTTATCCATTCCTCTGTTAATAGACACTTAGGTTGTTTCCCTGTCTTGGCTATTGTGAATGATACTGCAGTGAATATGGGAGAACAGGTAACTCCTCAAAATAATGATTTAAGTGTAATTGCTGGATCACGGTAGTTCTATCTTTAATATTTTGAAGAACCTCCGTACTGTTTAGTAGCTGCATCAGTTTAATTTCCTACCACCAGTACACAAAGTTTCCCTTTTCTCTACATCCTCATCACCACTTTATCTCTTATCTTTTTGATGATAGCCATTCTAACAGGTGTGAAATGATATCTCATTTTGATTTTGATTTGCATTTCCCTGATGATTAGTGATGTTGGACACTTTTTCATTACCTGTTGGCTATTTGTATGTGTTCTTAAGAAAAATGTCTATTTGGGTCTTTGCCCAGGTTTTAATTGGCTTGTTTTTTTTTGTTTGTTTGCTGTTGAGTTGTGTGAATTCTTTATATATTTTAGATATTAACCTCATCTCATATATGATTTGAAAATATTTTCTCCTATTACATACCCCCATTACTTCCTTTCATTTTGTTGCTCATTTTATTTGCTATGCAAAAGCTTTTTAATTTGATGTAGTTCCACTTGTTTATTTTTGCTGTTGTTGCCTTTGCTTTTGCTGTCAAATTTAAAATAATCATTGTCAAGACCAGTGCCAGGAAGCTTACCGACTCTCTCTGTTTTCTTTTAGGAGTTTTATGGTTTCAGGTCCTTATGTTTTTCAATAGAATAGCTACTTTTTATTCTTGTCTGCTAAATCTAACAGCTGTGTCTGCCCAGAGTCACTTTCTATTCGCTGCTTTTTTTTTTTTTTTTAAATCTTAGAGTAGGGTCAGCTCTATCTGTTGTCTGTATGTCTCACATTTTCTTTTATCTTTTCTTCCTTTTAAAAAAAATTAAATATTTTTACAGTTGGCCATTTCAGATAATATATTGTAGCAACTCTGGAGTCTGATTTTTTTTTTTTTTAAATCTTAATTTTGGGATGTTCCTTTTTTTCTTTTTCCTTTTTTGGTAATTTTCCTGTATTTAATCTATAGAATCTTTTTATCTTTACAGTTTGAAATGCCTATATTCTGTGTTAACTTTTTAATTCTAATTTCAATTTTTTAGCCTGATATTTTTCACAGGCTGACAATGTCTGTATATTTTAGTGGGCATTCAGTTATTGGTTAGAGATTGTGCTCAAACATCTTAAGTTTATAAGGCTTCCCTCATTTTTTGATGATTCTGTTACATGGGTGGGGGTGTCCATTTAAAATTTGGCCAGTTTTTTTTTTTTTTTAAGGTTTTATTTACTTACTAGAAAGGAAGAGACACACATACACACACACACAACAAGCAGGGGAAGGAGGGAGAAGCAGACTCCCTGCTGAGCAGGAAGCCTGATATGGGGTTCTATCCCAGGATCCTGGGATCAGGACCCAAGGCAAAGGCAGACACTTAAATGACTGAGTCATCCAAGTGCCCCAAAATTTGGCCAGTTTTTAAGTTGGCCTCAGCTTTTACTTTGTCTGAGGCCCTGTTGGGTTTCCCCTGCATATGTGCACAACTTTTCAGTCAACCAGGAATATGTGGAGAGCTTATTTATCCCCTTTGTGTCTCTCATGTCCAGGATCTCCTCTATTAAGTTTTTTAGTGTTCTGCCAAGTCTTGTCATTTTTCCCAGCTGGGACTTGATCCTCAGGGTAATAGAGCTGTGAGCTTTCTCACTTTGTTTCCTATCAGATTTACCATTTTTACTGCCAGTGCCACTGGACATGGATGGGTATTTCTGTCTTTACTAGAGAATGGTAATCCCCCCCCCCCCCCCCCCAGGCAAAATTCCTGGTTTTCCTGCCCTGATAAAACTGCCTCAGTCTCTGAGCTGGGCAGTATTGGTTGGAGATGGTAGCTTCCCCTGGCAAAAAGGTCACTGATCCCTACTGTCCTGCCTCCTGTGTCTAGCAGCTTTTTTTAAAGAATGAATGCTACTTGATATGTTCTTGCCTTTGATTTATTTCCAGAGCCTTGAAGTGGTTGTTTCTACAATGTAGTCCTTTTTTTTTTTTTTTTTTTTTTTAAGATTTATTTATTTTAGGACGCCTGGGCGGCTCAGTTAGTTAAGCGGCTGCCTTCCGCTCAGGTCATGATCCCAGCATCCTGGGATCGAGTCCTACATCGGGCTCCTTGCTCGGCAGGGAACCTGCTTCTCCCTCTGCCTCTGCCTGCCTCTCTGTCTGTCTGTGCTTGCTCACTCTCTTTCCCTCTGTCCCTGACAAATAAATAAATAAATAAATAAATAATCTAAAAAAAAAAGGATTTATTTATTTTGAGAGAGGGAGAGAGAGAGAGAGCCTGTGTCTGCTTGTGCGAGGGGGAGCGGGTGAGGGGCAGAGGGAGAGAGAGAATCTCAAGCAGACTCCTTGCTGAGTGAGGAGCCCTACCCAGAGCTGGATCTCAGGACCTCAGGATCTGAACTAAGAGTCAGATAATTTAACTGACTAAGCCACCCAGATACCCCTACAGTGTTGTCCTTTTTATAGGTGTTTTAAGGGGGAACGGATTTGCCAATCACTTTATTCCACTATAGCTGGAAATATTGCCCTTTTGAAACTTTCTGACTTCTTACTCCTTTCCCTCATGTCTTCCAGGCCACTTTAATTCACTCTAGTCAGACTTTTGTTAGCGCTTTTCTGCTGAACACACTTTTATGAGAGTCACTGGCATCCTGCATTTACCCTTTCCAATTACCAGTTTTCTGTTTTCATCTCAGTCAACCTTTCAGCAGCTTTCAACATAAATGGTCACTGCCTTTTTCTGAAAACATTTTTGTTTTGTTTTGTTTTGATATTTTTTAATTTTTTAATTAACCTATAATATATTATTAGCCCCAGGGCTATAGGTCTGTGAATCACAAGGTTTACACACTTCACAGCATCAGCACTCACCATAGCACATACCCTCCCCAATGTCCATAACCCCACCACCCTCTCCCAACCCCCTACCCCCGGCAACCCTCAGTTTGTTTCGTGACATTAAGAGTCTCTTACGGTTTGTCTCCCTCCTGATCCCATCTTGTTTCATTTATGCTTTTCCCACCCCCCCAAACCTCCCACATTGCATCTCAACTTCCTCATATCAGGGAGATCATATGATAAATGTCTTTCTCTGACTTATTTTGCTGAGCATAATACCCTCCAGTTCTATCCACATCGTTGCAAATGGCAAGATTTCATTTCTTTTGATGGCTGCATAGTATTCCATTGTGTGTGTGTGTGTGTGTGTGTGTGTGTGTGTGTGTGTGTGTATCTCACCTCTTCTTTATCCATTCATCTGTTGATGGACATCTAGGTTCTTTCCATAGTTTGGCTATTGTGGACATTGCTGCTATAAACATTCAGGTGCATGTGCCCCTTCGGATCATTACATTTGTATCTTTAGGGTAAATACCCAGTAGTGCGATTGCTAGGTCATAGGGTATCTCTATTTTCAACATTTTGAGGAACCTCCATGCTGTTTTCCAGAGTGGTTGCACCAGCTTGCATTCCCACCAACAGTGTAGGAGGGTTCCCCTTTCTCTGCATCCCCGCCAGCATCTGTCATTTCCTGACTTGTTAATTTTAGCCATTCTGACTGCTGTGAGGTAGTATGTCATTGTGGTTTTGATTTGTATTTCCCTGATGCCGAGTGATATGGAGCACTTTTTCATGTGTCTGTTGGCCATCTGGATGTCTTCTTTGCAGAAATGTCTGTTCATGTCCTCTGCCCATTTCTTGATTGGATTATTTGTTCTTTGGGTGTTGAGTTTGATAAATTCTTTATAGATTTTGGATACTAGCCCTTTATCTGATATGTCATTTGCAAATATCTTCTCCCATTCTGTCTGTTGTCTTTTAGTTTTGTTAACTGTTTTCTTTTCTGTGCAAAAGCTTTTGATCTGGATAAAGTCCCAATAGTTCATTTTTGCCCTTGTTTCCCTTGCCTTTGGTGGTGTTCCTAGGAAGAAGTTGCTGCGGCCAAGGTCGAAGAGGTTGCTGCCTGTGTTCTCCTCAAGGATTTTGATGGATTCCTTTCTCACATTGAGGTCCTTCATCCATTTTGAGTCTATTTTCGTGTGTCGTGTAAGGAAATGGTCCAGTTTCATTTTTCTGCATGTGGCTGTCCAATTTTCCCAACACCATTTGTTGAAGAGGCTGTCTTTTTTCCATTGGACATTGTTTCCTGCTTTGTCAAAGATTAGTTGACCGTAGAGTTCAGGGTCTATTTCTGGGCTATTTTGTTCCACTGATCTGTGTGTCTGTTTTTGTGCCAGTACCATCCCGTCTTGATGATGACAGCTTTGTAATAGAGATTGAAGTCTAGAATTGCGATGCCACCAAGTTTGACTTTCTTTTTCAGTATTCCTCTGGCTATTCGAGGTCTTTTCTGGTTCCATATAAATTTTAGGTTATTTGTTCTATTTCTTTGAAAAAAATGGATGGGATTTTAATAGGGATTACATTAAATGTGTAAATTGCTTTAGGTAGCATAAACATTTTCATAATATTTGCTCTTCCAATCCATGAGCATGGAACATGATTTCCATTTCTTTGTGTCTTCCTCAATTTCTTTCATGAGTACTTTATAGTTTTCTGAGTATAAATTCTTTGCCTCTTTGGTTAGGTTTATTCCTAGATATCTTATGATTTTGGGTGCAATTGTAAATGGGATTGACTCCTTAATTTTTCTTTCTTCTGTTTTGTTATTGGTGTACAGAAATGCAACTGATTTCTGTGCATTGATTTTATATCCTGACACTTTACTGAATTCCTGTATAAATTCTAGTAGATTTGGTGTGGAGTCTTTGGGTTTTCCTCATATAGTATCATATCATCTGCAAAGAGCGATAGTTTGACTTCTTTGCTGATTTGGATGCCTTTAATTTCTTTTTATTGTCTGATTGCTGAGGCTAGGACTTCTAGTACTATGTTGAATAGCAGTGGTGATAATGGACATCCCTGCTGTGTTCCTGACCTTAGCAGAAAAGCTCTCAGTTTTTCTCCATTAAGAATGATATTCTCAGTGGGTTTCTGAAAACGTTTTTTACTTTGCTTGAAAGATAACATTCTCTCCTTTTTTTCGTCCTACTTCATTACTTCTCCATGTGATCTGCTCCTTCTCTGAATATTTATTTATGTATTCTGCTCTAAATATCTTCCCTAGGTGATACCGTTGGGTTCCCTTGCTTTAAGCCCCCCCTTTTTAAAAAAGACTTTATTTATTTATTTGACAGAGAGAGAGACAGCGAGAGAGGGAGCACTAGCAGAGGGAGTGGAAGCTGGAGAAGCAGGCTTTCCACTGAGTAGGGAACCTGATGCAGGGCTCAATCCCAGGACCCTGGGATCATGACCCAAGCTGAAGGCAGACGCTTAATGACTGAGCCACCCATGTTAACCTTAAGTTCCCTTTTTGAAGATGACTCCTAGATGCATATTTCTGGCTTCAACTTCTCCTTCCTTGAGCCTCACAGTATTTTCACTTGGATGGCCAGTAAACGTTTCAAACTTAATAGATGGAAAACAGAACTCTTGAACCACTTTCTCCATCAAATTTATTCTCTTCAGTTTTTAGAATGATCCTTTAAAAAGCGTAAATCAGGGGCACCTGGGTGTCTCAGTGGGTTAAAGCCTCTGCCTTCGGCTCAGGTCGTGATCCCAGGGTCCTGGGATCGAGTTTCGCATCGGGCTCTCTGCTCAGTGGGGAGCCTGCTTCCTCCTCTCTCTCTCTCTGCCTGCCTCTCTGCCTACTTGTGATTTGTCTGTCAAATAAATAAATAAAAATCTTTTTTAAAAAAGGGTAAACAGATTATGTCATTTTCCTGATCAAAATGACTTTGGCTTTCCTTTACATTTAATATGAAACTCAGTTTCTTACTGTGATTAAAAGAGTTTATAGACATACCCCCTGCCTACCGTCTCTGAACTTCTCTTCCTTTACTCAATCACATTATTCTTCTAGCTATTTCTTGATATTACCTATCCACCTCTGTTTACATTTGGAGGTTCCTATAAACTACAGTGCTCCTCTCACATATCTTCACATGGTTAATATATCATTCAGGTTTGTGTTCAGATCTTTCCGCTTTATGAGGTGTGTTCTGACTTCCCTATCCAAAATACAGCTCCTTGTCTATATCATGCTCTGTGTCCTTAAGCTATATGAAAATATATTCCTTTTTCCTCACTCTCCTCCATAGACTGTAAGTTTCATGAAGGTAGGAGCTTGGTCTTGTTCACAGCCAATATCCTTAACATTACGAAAAATGCCTGGCATAGTATAGGTGCCCAGTATTTGTAGTATAAAAGTGATTTGTGTAGAATTAGTATGTCATTAGTGAATTAATAAAGAATGACTAAGTAGTAATGGCTAGGCTTGTGATAGTTGTATATTTAAATGCATTCAGGCATTAACTTTGTTTGCCCAGTGTTGATATGATTAATACTTATAAATGTTGCTCTATGAAATTTATATTTTAGACCTTTTAGGGAATTTGAAGATGAGAAAACTTAAGACTTTAAGAAGAAATAGAATATATCAAAAGAGTAAGGGTGGATGATTATTTAGGTCCATGTATTTGCTTCACTTATGCATTCTTTCTGGTAAAAGATGGTATGCATAAACTTACACAGTTTCTGTTATCTGAGAATTTAATAGTTTTCTTTTATAACTTGGTTAGTGAGTCTGGAAAATGGCTTATTTTAACATAGTTGGCTATGTTGAAAAACAGTCCTTAAAAGCCACCTTAATCTTAATATCTTGATAGTCTTAGCTTACTAGCAGTTATTCCACAAAACTAGCTATATAGATGTGAACTGGCAAAGTATAGATCTACTTTCCAACTCAGCATCAGTTTAAAATGCAAACAGACCCAGTTTTTAAATTGGTGATGTTTGTGTTCTCTGTCACAGTTAAAACTTAGAATGTGACTTCCGTTATCTTTATTAAAGCAATTATACTATATTGAGTTGTTTTGTTTATTGCTTCAGCTATAGACATTTTATAACAAGTAATGGGATGATAGATTGATGTTCTGTAAAATATATTTTTTCTTATTTTTTTAAAAAGATTTATTTGTTTATTTGAAAGAGAGCACAAGTGGAGGGAAGGGGTGAGGGAGAGAGAGAATCCTTAGGTAGCTTCCCCACTGAGTGTGGACCCTGACATGGGGCTCTATCCCAGGACTCTGAGATTGTGACCTGAGCTGATATCAAGAATCAACTGCTTAACCAACTGAGCCACACAGGTTCACCTATAAAAGAATTTCAAGTATCACTGTACATGAACCCAGCCAATTTAAAGGGATAGTTTCCAATTTTCCCAAGATGACATCCTAGCACAACTGTAGAGCCAGTTGGAAGTTTCTAGAGGAGGATAAACATTTGCATATTTCTGGTATCATCTTCTTCTTCTTTTTTTTTTTTTTTCCTTCTATGATTTTATTTATTTATTTGACAGAGAGAAATCACAAGTAGGCAGAGAGGCAGGCAGAGAGAGAGAGAGGAGGAAGCAGGCTCCCTGCTGAGCAGAGAGCCCGATGCGGGACTCGATCCCAGGACCCTGAGATCATGACCTGAGCCGAAGGCAGCAGCTTAACCACTGAGCCACCCAGGTGCCCACTGGTATCATCTTCTAAGAACTGGAAACCACTGTGCTGTAGGACAGTTCTGCTTATTAAGCCCCTCATCTGCTGTGCAATCCCCATCCCCTCTTTTTTTGGGAGGGGGGCTTCTTTTTCTAACCATAAAGCATTTTTCCTTCCAGATTCCCAGGTATATAACTGTATGTTTTTTAGCTCTCCCAAAATTTTAATTTTATATTTCCTGTGCATATAGCCAGTACTTTGTAATATTTTCTCTGTGTTATATAATTTGGCCTTTATTTATTAGACTTCTGATAGCCAAATATATTTTTGGAATTTATCTTCTTTGTTAATATATACTCTTCACATTTATTACTGCAAAGAAAGGCATCATATTTAATGCTTTCTTTTCATGAAGAATGAACATAACTTTGAAATTCCCCAAAGGAAAAAATTATTTGTGTGGTCTATAAATTTATCAGGACTGTACAATTTCTAGCATGCATATTTTAACTTTGCAACTAGCCCTTCTTTTGGCTCTCGGATTTTATTTATTTATTTTTTTTAACTGTATCTTGGAAGATAGTAGGGCTTGTAAGAGCTCTTTGCACCCAAATTCACTTGTTTAGTGAGAAGTTTGATTTTTATTATAGTTGCAGAAGAATACAGTGTGGTAGCTTATTCCATCTATCTCTTAACATCCTGTACACACTGCTTCTCAAGTTATTAGTGGTGAAATACTAATTTTAAAAATTTCCAGTTCATCAAAGACTGATGTTTTTGTAAAATACAGTACAAACAGTTACTAGAAAAGTGGAATTAAAAAAAAATACCGAGTGTAGGCCCCAATCTTTATTATAAGATTCACAGATATGAAATTATTATATCAAATTTCTGTAAAACATTCTAAGCACTTATTCTCATTTCTGTGTTTGTCTTATTTCAAAGTAGTAGAAAGTGGTAGACTAATAACATAGACTAGTGAAAAACAGGTTGCAGGTCAGCATTGGTCTATAGACCATAATTTTTATTTTGTTTAAAATCTGTTATCTTTTTACTTTTAAAAAATTTTAACTGAAGTATAGCTGGCATATAATATTAAGTTTAGGTGTGCAATGTAGTGCTTCAGTGGTTATGAAATTCTCACCATGATAAGTGTATTACTGTATTATAGACTATATTCCTTATGCCCTACTTTTCATCCCCATGACTTAATTTATTTTACAGTGGGCAGTTTGTACCTCTCATTCCCCTTCACCTACTTTGTCCAGGCCCCCACCCCCTAGACCATACTTTTTAGTAACATATCCATAGCCTTCTCTTTGTAGTATTTAATGTTATGAGTTCTTCGAATCTTAGTCAATATGGTTAATATTATTTAATCCTTTAAAAAATATTTTCATGTGTTTCCTTTTCAGAACCGAGAGCTCCAAATCATGAGAAAGCTAGATCACTGTAACATAGTCCGATTGCGTTATTTCTTCTACTCAAGTGGTGAGAAGGTAGGTCTTGCAGAAAGTGTGTACTGAATATTATGATAGACTTGTTATTTTTCTAAAATTAGTCATCGTTCTCTACTATATCTCCCACCCTAGCCCAACTAGCAGAACAGTTTTGCTAATTGAATGGAAGCATTCTAAAACACAGGCCCTAGTGATTCTGAACTTAAGATATAATCACTGAATATCGTTAGTCATATCAGAAATTAGTTATGAAATTGAAAAGGGAATGAATTTTTAAGAATTTTCTTTTTTGAATATTTGTCTTTAGTTCTTTATATATATGTATATATATCTTAAACTTTCTGTGTTCCTTAGGTGCTTCTGGAGCCCCATGATAGTTCCATCTGTTTATTAGAGAAGGAAAATTATGTCATTTTAAGTGGAAGTATTGGAGGAAAAGGGAAAACAGGAAGACTTTAGTAGGACTAGAATGAGACTTAAACACTGGGAGGCAAGTTTAACCTATCTTTGGTGAGGGAAAAAGTTAGGAAGGTGTAATATTACAAAGCTTGTTGTAAGTGGCCACTATTTATGATCACATTTAATTTTGTGAAAGCGAAGGATAATTAAAGGAGACTTTGTGCTGTGCATCCCTGGCCCTTTTGGTCTTTCTGTTCATATGATGACATTAACTATAACTAATATCATTGTGCTTACTAGAGTTTGGAAGCACAGAAAATCAGTTTCTTCTGTTTTACTTGCTTAATTCTGCCTGTTCACTTTCTTTTCTTCCCAGGTTCAATATTTTCCTTACTTTCTACTTCACTGGTTTGGGGTGTGAGGGCAGGGCAAATAATAAACTACTTAATCTTTTTGGCTAAACAAATATGATTTTGGAGAAGATAAATTGATATTTTGGACCTCAGATTTCTGGTATATACTGTAATTCCTCTTGATTTCTAAGCACAGTATTTTTTTTTTTTTTACTTCATATAACTATTTCCCAGTGTACCAGTGTTTAACCATTTTCCATTAAGTTTTTTTTTTTTCCATTAAGTTTTATTTAGATTATTTCCTTAGAAGTTATGTTTTTCATGTCAAAGCCTGTAATATGGGAATGTTCCTTTGTGTTAAGCTATAATTGTGATATACCTCCTGTGGATACATAAATGTTAAATATTTGAATGTGTTTGTGTCAGTCATAGCTAATGTTTTAGCAACCATAATTAGCAAATTGTCTCCTTAGCGACTGTTGTTTCTCAGGTGCTTATATTAGGGAGGGTAAGCCCTTGTAAGTATTTGAGCCCTTTTGTTTCTAAAGCCAGTTACGAGGTTCATGCTACTTTTTTTTTTTTTTTTTAAACCTAGCAAACTGCCTGTTATGTCTTTAATCTTATCTATTCTGACATCTTTACTTTTTCCTGTCCCTTTCCAAATAACATTATGGACCATCTGTTATGTTCACAGCACTCTTTTAATGGAATTTTGCATCCTCATGACTTTTGTTATTAGATGCTAGACATTATATTACCCCAGGGAGGAAAGTAAAGGTCAGAATTATTTGTTCCATGAACCACTAGATTACATGGAGATTGGTTTGCAGAGGACTCCTTACAAACCCCTAAACATTTTATCATGATTACTTCATTTATATAGCTTTCCCTATACAGCAGACACTGTGTTTAGTTATTTTACAAATATTAAGTCATTTAATGCTTATGAAAATAAAGAGCAGAAAAAGGAAGAATGTCAAACTTGTAAATATAAGGCTCTATTTGTGGCAGCATCACAAACTTGACCTATCTGGTTTTGATCTGGTGAAAGCCTTGTTCACAGTGCCCTCACCCTCACTTAATCCTGCTTCCGGAATGACAGTGGACTGTTATCTGTATACCACAGAGGATGGATTTCCCTCCCTGCTGCTGCTCAGAGCTGCTTATTATCATAAATGGTCTTACAGATAAAGAGCAATTGAGAAGTCATTAAGGGAGATTAACCAGGAGGACGCTGAACCTCTGTTATAAAAAAGAAATGTACTTTCTAATGTTTTATTTCAGAAACTTTCTCTTGAGCTTTGTAAATTTTCCAAAGTGAAAAAAAATGTTCCTCTCAGTTTTGGATAGCTTCATTAAAAATAAAAATAAAAAAAAAAAAGAAAATTTGTGATATAGTGGTGAAGATAATGATCCTTCTTCCTTAAGAAAAAAGGAAGGTTTTCTGAAGATATGCAGAAATACACCGGTTCAGGACCTCCCATGATCTTTTAGCCACCAAAAAGATGATTTCTTCTTGCCCTACTCATGATCTCCACTCCCATTCTTCTGAATTGTTCTGGCAGGGCTAACATCATTCATGAGACCAGATAGTAAATTAATATGCCCCAAATGAGAAGAGAGGTTCTGCTCTCAGGTTGAGAACTCAGGTTTGTAGTTATCGGTTCTAACTCTTAAGAGTCCTGAGAGTGAACTTACAACTGCCTTTTAGAAAAGGATCTAAATATCTTGGGGCATTCTTACAGATTTTTAAAGATGATTTCTCTCTGAATATGACAGTCTTATATTGGGTAGGCACTTTTTCTAACAGAAGCATTATGTACTATCTATGTGTATAAATAAGAAGAGTTTGGAGGAAGAAATAATAATAGTTCAAGATGTCTCTGGGACATGCAAATAGAAATCCCCATGAGACAGATACATGTATGATTTCATAGGTGGTTGTGGTAGCTGACAGTGGAGGGTGGGTGCTAAGTAGAGAAAGGGTATTGACAAGATTGGGCTGATAGAGTTGTGTAGCCATGTGGTAGAACTCTTCGGAGTTCTGGGACAAGGGAGAGGGGATATTTGAGACCAGGACAGTAAAGAGCCAACAGTTTGCCAAGTACTGCCTTCTGGTCATAGAATGTGAGAATAATCTTCATTTGGGAAAACTGCAAGGAAGCCAGTGCCTTTGGGTAGGTCCTTTGTCTAGGACAAAGCAGTAAAAACAACAATAAAAAAAAAAAAAAACCTCTGTGAAGAGACTGGGATTCAATATTCCATGAAGAGTTTTTCTTCAGGGTGCTAAAGAGCTCAGGGGAACATCTGGACAAGACATCAGTGGTCAGAACATAAGCCTAAAGGAGATATGAGCAGGCAATTAGGGAGACGGTTTTAGAAATTGTGAGGGTGAAAAAGAGAATTCAGTGTTTCAGGATTATAAGGGTGAAAGACTTGGTTGATGTATATGTAAGCATTTCATAACTCTCTTATTGTTGTCCTCATCTCTCCCTCTCTACCGTTTTCTTAGTCTCTTCTGTTCCTTTTGTCTCTGTCTACTTTCTGGGTTTCTGCTTCCTTCACTCTGGGCTCTGGGTCTCTATCTTTCCGTCTCTGGGGTTCTGTCCCTCTCTTGGTTTGTTTCACCTGCTCAGATTTTTTTCCTCTCCTCAACTCTGATACCTGTCTGTCTGTCTGTCTCTTTCTCATTTAATTACTATATGGATTTCAATCTCACCCCTCTTTTGTTGGATTTCTACCCATCTTTCTTTGAATATCTGATGCTTCTGAGTCTGTATGGATTCTCATCTGTCCTGAGCCTTTTTCATTCTCTTTCTTGGTCTTCCTTTCTTTCTTTTTTTGCCTCTATTACTCCCTTTTTGGAAAATTTTAAAGAAGAAAAATTTTTACTCACTATCCTGACTTTTGACTTCTGTTCTGTTCTCTTCCTTCCCTCCTTCTCTTCTCTTCTCTTCTCTCCTTTCCTTTCCTTTCCTTTTTGGAAAATTCCTTTCCTTATTGGTCTCAAATATCCCCTCTCCCTCGTCCTTTCCTTTCCTATTCTTTTCATTTTTTTCCTTTTCCTTTCCTTTCCTCTTTTCTTTCTTTCCTATTTCATTTCATTTGTATAGTTGCATGAATAATTATTTATAACCTTATAAACTTTGAAGATCTTATAAAACTTTCTTTGTTGCCTCATAGTATTTGTAGTTATTGACTATATAGTATTCCATTGAATTGTTGAACTGCATAATACTCCCTAAGTATTCCTCCACTGTGCTACCCCAGGACTTCATAATTTTTATCTATAACAACTTTTCAACTTTGGGTGAAGTTAGAGTAGGATTACGGCAATATTTGGCAGACAATCACCACTGACCACAGTTTAATTGAAAGGTTATGTCTGTTTTGGTAAAATTGTCTTTATTTTGCTCCACCCTGCCATTTGAAAGACTAGTTTTCTTTAGCAATTGTTTAGCATATAACTGGGGAGAAGACTGTCCATAATAACTGAAAGAAGGGGGAATTAAGTCAGGACAGAGAGCAGAGGTGTGACTTAGTCTTAGTCATAGTCATCTGGTTGGAATTATTAGTGTTTGCTGTAGTAACTAGAGCATCAGGTAGTCAATCAGTATACTTTAGATTACTCAGTGGGCTTTAACTAACTCTGATTTAGTTCAGAAGAAGTAGCACTCTGTCCTTGACCAGACAAAAATGGGGATTTTTGAATGTTTTATAAGTCTAGGCTTATGATATTTTCGTGAATTTGTGTTTTTTCATTATCGGTATTTGATCGTAGAAGCTGCTTTGCTCCTAAATAGAATTTTATGAAGAACCCTATCCTATAAAAAGAACAGGTAGAAAACAAAGTTGCTTTGGTTGAAACTAGGGTATGGGACCAGCTAATGTTGTCTTTCCTGAGTTGCATCTCACCTCTGTAGAACCCTACGAGTCTGAAGGACGGACATAGTATGTAAACCACATTGTGTCTTTATAGGAGACTCAAATTTTATTTGAATTTTTTTTTTTTTAGAAAAATTTCTGTAAGTAACCTTACATGTGAAAATATTTTACCTGTAAAATATTAGATTGGTAAAATCATAGATTGGTAATTTGAATAATAAAGAAATAGCCTTCCTTAAAAAAAATCTTTCCCTCTACTTGTATGAGAGGCAGTTTAAATAGCAAGGATGACAAATTGATTTCATTCTTCATACCAACTTTGCTCTATTGATAGTAACTGTGTAGAGAGCTGTGTATAGAAGGAAAGGATTCTACCACTGCTTCTGGGATCAAAGAGAAGAGTGCTGAGCTTTTATTATGCCTGTTTGTCACTAGCCCTGGAGAGGAAAGGGTAGGGATGAATCTATTCTGAAAATTAAAAAACTCTGGCTTTGTAACAGGGTTTACATCCCAGTTCTGCCACTTGATAGCAGTGTAACTAGGCAAGATATTTACCTTTCTAAGCCTTTTCCCCCTTCTCATCTGTATAGTAAGGATTTTGTAAGAAAAAAGTAATAATGTTTAGGTGCTTGATCGTAGCACTTGGCATATAATTAACACTTAATAAACATTAACTTCCTCCTTTGCAAATTATAATTTAATAGTTGCAAATATATATTGCACTTACTATGCCTCAGATATTGCTCTTAGCACTTTACATGTACTTTATAACTCCCTTAAACCTTATAGCCACCCAGTGAAGAATGGGTACTGTTATTATCCCCCATTTTATAGAAGAAACTGAGGCACTTGCAGTTAAGTAAGCTACCTGAGTCATACAGCTACTGAGTAGCAACATTAGGAGTCCATTCCCGGCAATTTTTCTCCAGGGTCTGTATAGTATGCTGTACTATTTAGTGTAGAATGTCCTTTTCTGCAGGATCAGTGTATTAGACACATAGCATTTAAAAATATCTCAATAATAATTGCTAAACAAAGAGAGGTTGTATTCTGTCTACTTTGGAGAATTTTTAGAAAAGAATAAATAGCTTTTGTTTCAGGACAATCATAGTAGTAGTAGTGATAATAGCCAAAACTGTGTGATGCTTACTGTACGCCAGGCATTAACTAAACACTTAAACTCTTCCAGTTTTGGGGGGATGAGTTTGTGAAGAATTGTTAATTCTTTATGGGTTTGTTAGAATTTACCATTGAAACCGTCTGGTCTCAGACTTTACTTTTTGGGAAGTTCTCGGATTACTGATCGATGCATTCTTTACTTTTTATATAGGTTTGTTGAGGTTTTTATATTTTGTCTTGAGTTAGTTTAATATTTGGTGTGTTTCCTTGAATTTACTGATTTCATTTAGGCTAATTTGTTGGCACACATTCGTTCTGTAAGGTCAGTAGTAATATCCTCATGTTCAGTTCTGATGTTAGTTTTTTGTATCTTTTTTGGCAGTCTAGCTAAAGGTTTGTCAGTTTTTTTTAGCTTTTCAAAGAGCAAACTTTTGATTTTCTTAGGTGTTTTCTGGTTTTTTTTGTTTGTTTTGTTTTCTGTTTTTTTGTTTGTTTGTCTCTGTTTTATTTGTTTCTGGTCTATATTATTTCCTTCCTTTAGCTAGCTTTAGGTTTAGTTTCCTATTCTTTTAGAGTTCTTCAGGATGTGAAGTTAGGTTATTGACTTGAAATCTTCTCTCTTAATGCAGGCATTTACAGCGCTAGATTTCCCACTGAGTGCAGTGAAGATAGCACTCAGAGGGTGGTATGTTGGATTTTTGTTTTCATGTATTGCAAGTGTATTCTAATGTTTCTTTTTCCAGAGGGTATTGCTTAATTTTCTCTTTGTCCTGTTGGTTGTTTAGAGTGATACTTATTTTCTACACATTTGTAATTTTTTTCTTTTTGTTATTGATTTCTAGTTTCATTCTATTACGGTAGGGGAAGATACTTCATATGATTTCATTCCTTTTAAATTCATTGAGATTTGTTGTTTTGTTGCATAATATATGGCCTATACTGGATAACATCCCATGTGCACTTGAGAATAATGTGTATTCTCTTTTGGGATGTAAAGGTAGATAGATAGGTTGATAGATATCCTTTTGGTTTATAATGTTCAGATCTTTTATTTCCTTATTGCCTTTTTATCTAGATGTGCTGTCCATTATCGAAAGTGTGTATTAAAGTCTCCAACTATTGTAGAATTGTTTATTTCTTCAATTCTGTCAGTTTTTGCTTTTTATATTTGAAATTTTGTTGTTGGTACATTACATATGTATAATAGTTAAATCTAGTTGATGAGCTGACCTTTTTATCAAAATATAATGTCTTGGATGCCTTTTATTTTCTTTTTCTTGTCACCGCCCCAGCTAGAACCTCCAGGGCAAAGTTGAGAAGAGATGAAAGCAGAAATCCTTATTTTGTTCTTGATTTTAGAGGGGAAAAAATATCTAGTCTTTCTTTTTAAATATGATGTTAGCTGTGGGTTTTTCGTAGGTGTCATTTAAGGGGGATCACTTTTATTCCTAGTTTGTTTAGCATTTCATGAAATGGTGACTTTTGTCAAATGCTCCTTATCTCTCCATCTTTTGAAATGATCGTATTTTTTTTGTCCTTTATTCTATTACTACAGTGATTTACATTAATTTTTTGAATGCTAAAACCTACTGGCGTTTCTGAAATGATAAACAAATTTATCCTATTTGGTCATGGTGTATAATCATTTTATACACACACATGCGCACGCGCACACACACACACGTATTTTTTTTAAGGTTTTTATGAGGAACTGGTATTAATTCTTCTTTGAAAGTTTGGTAGATTTCTCCAGTGAAACCCTCTATGTTCCTGGGCACTTTCTATGGGAAGTTTTAAAATTACTAATTCAGTTTCTTTACTTGCAGTAGGTATATTTACATTTTCTATTTTTTCTCTTGTCCATTTTGGTATTTTGTTCTTCTTATCTAAGCTATCTTACTTATTGACAAAAAGTTTTTCATACTTTTCTCTTAATTTTTTTTTATTTCTATAAGACCATTTGTTATGTCCCTTTTTTCATTCCTTATTTTCACCATTTGAGTCTTTTTCTTTACCTTCGTCAGTCTTGTGCTACAAAGGTTTGTCAATTTTCTTTAGTTTTTTTTTTTTAATGAATCAACTTTTGGTTTCATTGGTTTTTGTTGTTGTTGTTGTTAATTTCTTTTCTATTCTGTAATTCACTTATTTCTGTTATGTTCTCTTTATTGTTTCCATACTACATTTCACTGTGAGTTTATTTTGCCCGTTATTTTCTAGTTTCTTAAGAGAAGAGTCTTGATTTGACATCTTTTTAGAGTCACTTACTGGTCAAGGTTGTGCTTTGAGTTCCCTTAGCTAGTTATATTTTTATCCTTTACCATTGGATGTGTAAGTGACCTGGGTGCCTCTTCTCAGTTCAAGGAGTCTATATTTGCCACAGATCAAACCAGATACTAGTAGTTTAGAATTTCCCCCCTGATTGCCTCTGAGAAGGTGCAGGCTTGGGCATTTACTTTCTTTCTGACTTAGGGATGAATGTGATTTTATTTCTTGGAAGTTGCTTTTGGGTCAGAGTAGCTTATTGTTCAGTGTTTGATTTGAGGTTGCTTGTAAATCCCTTGTGCCATTAATGCTTTTACTGTGTGTTGATGTATCTGTGTGTATCTGTTATATCTGTTTATAATGTATATATCTGTTTATAAATGTATCTGTTTATATGTATCTGTTTATATCCTTAATGACCTCCAGAGATGACTGTTGCCAAGTAGGCTCTTTTTGGCTGTGTCTTTTCTTGTTTTTCTTCAACTTCTGGTGCCTTGCCTGTTTGCTTCTGTCAGGGACCTACCCAGCCTCCACAAGGATCTCCATTGTTTTTAGACAGTGCCCATAGGCATGGCATTTTCTCTACTGTGTCATGAAAAAAATTGGTCTCTGTAGGCAGAGCTAGCCTCTCTTTCCCTGGACAGAATCCCTATTTTACTGTGCTAGAACTCAGTGTGAAGACTCACTTTTTCCAGAGTAACACCCCCACTTTATGAGTGGGCAATGGAGGATAGGCAGTGACAGCCCCTGTTCTTCACACCTTGCCACTCCCAACATTGGGTGCTCTACACTAAGAGCAAGTTAAAGGTGAGACTCAGGTCCCCAGCCTGCTATGCCTGGTGTAGAGCTTCTGAATTACTTTTGGAGACTGGATGAGGAAAGGGGAACACAATCCTCTTGGCCCTGCCCAACTGGAATAGATCTTTTGCATCTTGGGACACAGCCTGCCCTCCTGGGGTGAAACCATAGCCCCAGACTAGAGCTGAGAGGAGAGGAAGCTACCCAGTAGACCTACCGAGTAGAGCTTCCCAGACATGGAAGTAGGTTATCAGGGTAAGGGAGCAGGTCTTCACTAAAATGCCACAGACTCTTGCTGTTCTCACCGAGATTTGTTTCTTCATTTGCTGTATGCCCTTAAAAAAAATTACCAGATCCTTTAAATGATTGTTTTTTAATCATTTTACCAGTTAAATATTTGTTCTACTGAGGAGATCCTCTATGCTCTCTACTCTGCCATTCCAGAAGCTCTGCTCCCCACTTACTTTCTATATTTTATGAATAGCTTAGTGAAGCTGTTACGCTGAGATATAGCTGAGACTTCCAGCTATAGTGGGTGCATTTTGTATTGTAGAGGAATAGACTGAAAAGTACTAATTGAACACATGCTGATTGTCTTTTGTTTTGTTTACTCCATCAGTAAATAAATTTTAAGTAAGCACAATGAATTTGTACCATTGTACTAATACATTATAAAACATATACTAAAATAGATACTTAAAAACACCAAATAAATGATATATGGTTTATCAGATTCATATTCTTAGAGATATTCTTTTGATTACTATAGAGATTACTATATAATGTCTTAAATCATGATTAAAAACACTAAATTTTTTGTTAAATCTTACACATATAAGTGGTTTTTTTCTGTGCACATTATGTACTTTTCTCATTTAGTCATCTTGGTGCTACAAGGTAGTAATAGTACTATTTTATTATAAGTTTTAAATTTTAGAATTTTAAATTAAAGAATTTGCTCAAGGTTGAATAGTTAGTAACCAAACACAGGAGCCAATTTCAAATGTAGCCTCTCCATTTATAAAGTCTGTATTCTTCCAATCATCTACTCTTTCTGAATTCTTGAAATTCATTTCAGTTTACTGATACTGTATATAGTGTTTTAGGTATAAGACAAAGTATAACGTCTGCCTAAATCAATTTGAAAAGGACAGGAAAAGAAATATACTGTAGAATGACACATGGAGAAACCATTATTTGGAATATGAACAGAAGTACTATAAAGAAAAGTAATTCAGCAAAGGAATTACATAGAAGTGATACTTATTCAGAGTTTGAAGGAGGAGCTCTTTAGATAGATAAATAAATAGGTGTGTGTTAATTTAGAAGTGCAGGATATTCAGAGGCACCTGGGTGGCTCAGTAGGTTAAGGGTCTGCCTTCAGCTCAAATCAAAATGGGGTCCCAGAATCAAACCCCTCTTCAGGCTCCCTGCATGGCGGGGAGTCTGCTTCTCCCATGCCCCAATCCCCCCAGTTTGTGTTCTCTCTCCCTCAAATAAATAAATCTAAAAAAAAAAAAAAAGATGTACAGGATGTTTGAAAGACTTGGTGAGGTTAGACAACATAGTCTGTATAGAAAAAATACAAGTATTTTGAAATTTCTGATACATAAAGTATAGGAGTATGGGGATAGTAGTGGAGGTGAGGCTGGGGTTGGAAGTGGGTTCTTAAGTGATTGTTTAGATCAAGGTCAGCTCCCCTAAATGAACAGGATTATTTGTTGTTATTTTTTTAATTAAATGAAATCTCAAGTACAGAGATGGTATACATATAGAAATGCTGTGCAAAGTTATAGCTAAGTGTATATGTGGTCTAGTATACAAAATACAATTCTCCTTCATTCCTTTCCTTCTCTCTTTCACCTTCCTTTCTGAAAATAGCTGACAGCAGAGAATTTTATTTACTGAAATAGAGAGATTTCCTAAATAACTCATTTGTTTCTTATTTAAAATTGTTGAATTATTATTTAAAGTTGTGTATATTCATTCTGTATGAACATTTTGCTGATGAAATGCTGACATGTTCAGTGAGAGTATGACCTAGAGAATGAATACATAGGTAATGCAAAATTCTTTTATCAAGACCTCTTCATGACTTATAAATGTTATAACACCAAGTTTGATAACTGTTGTTTGCTTAAAGATGTGAATCTAGGACTTTATTCTGAATATCAGTTACCACCTTGTTTTTATGTTATTTTAGTATTACTAAAATATTATTATAATGCATATTGTATAAAAATTGAAATAATACAGGACAGTAGATAAAAATAAAGTCTTCTTTACCCTGATCATTAAATCCTCAAATCCCTCTCCTTAGAGGTAAATTTCTGTATGCATATATGAGCACATATATCCCATGTTAATGTAATAATAGTAATTATTATATTTAATATTATTAATTATTGTTAATTAATATTATTACATTATTGTAATAATATTATTTTGGACCATGTTGCCCCTCTTTTCCCCAAAATATTATAATACAGCATTTTATGTCTATATGCATAGATACTGCACCCAATTTTCTCCTACTGTTAATATGTAAGTAAGGTTATGTTTATTACAGTTAATAAGTCAGTAGTGTTACATTACTACTAATAAATTCCATAGTTTATTTAGATTTCCTTAGTTTTTATCTAATGTCTTTTTTTTCTTCCATCATCCCAGTTAGGCTACCACATTACATTTAGTTACTATGTCTGTTAGGCTCCTCTTGACTGGCAATTTCTCAGGCTTCCTTGTTTTTGCTGACCTTGACAGTTTTGAGGACTACTGATAGGCTGCCTCACTACCGGGGTTTGTTTAATATTTATCTCATAATAAACTGGTTATTTTGAAAAAGTCCACAGTGCCATTTCATCACATCGTATCAAGGGGACATAGTATCAGCACAACTGTAGCTGTTGTTACTAACCTTAAATCACCTGGCTGACCTAATATTTTTCATTTTTCTCCACTGTAAAGTTACTTCCCCTACCAAACTCCCTTTCCATGCTCTATCCTCTGAAAGGAAGTCACTGTACACAGCCCGTACCTAAGAAGGTAGATTATTTTAAATTTCTTGCTCCCCACAAATTCAGTAGTCTTTGTGTATGCACATAAACAGACATACATTGTCATATACATGATTCCTTGAGATGGCATTGCTGAGTTGAGTTGGATGTCTGTATGTCTTAGCTTTGGGATGAATAGATTATTAGCCCATTGATTTCCCAAAAGGTTCTAAGAGTTTGGGTTTTATCCAAAAGTGTGTGTTGATGCAAACCTGTTCCAAACCCTAGTTTTCTTAGATTGAATTTTCTTTTCTAATTTGATAGGTGAACAGTGGTGGCTCATTGTTATTTTTATTATGTATCTTTAATTATGAATGGGGTTGCATATCTTAATTCTTATTCCCCATTGGTAGGACCATTATTGGCCATTTGTTTATGTCCCTTTGCAGTTTTTTTCTATTGGAATGTTAGTTTTTTATTATTGACTTAGATCATAATTAATGAGCTGTTTGTATCTTAAACAAAAATTAGTCCTTTGTCATATGTAAGCAGAAATATTTTTGCTAAATTGTCAAATTTTTTAAATTATAGTTGACATAAAATGTTATATTAGTTTTATTGTACAATTTAGTGACTCGACAGTTACATCCATCATAACATGCTCACTACACCTGTCACCACACAGAGTTATAACAGTACTGTAAGCTATTCTAAAGCTGAAGTTTGTACATCCTCTTCCCCTTCATCTATTTCACCTGTCCCCCCATTTCCCTCCTCTCTGGCAACCATCAGTTTGTCTCTCTTTATGAGTCTGTTTCTGTTTTGTTTGTTCATTTCTTTTGATTTTTAATTAAGTGAAATCATACAGTATTTGTCTTTCTCAGTCTGACTTATTCACTTTGCTTAATATTTTCCATGTTGTCATGAATGGCAAGATTTCATTCCTTTTTTTTAAGACTGAGAAATATTCCATTGTATATATATATACCACATCTTCTTTATCCATTCATCTACTGATAAGACACTTAGGTTGCTTCCATATCCTGGCTGCGGTAAATACTGCTGCAATAAACAGAGGGGTACATATATCTTTTCAGATTTGTGTTTTGATTTTCTTCAAGTAAATACCCAGAAATGGAGTTGCCGGATTTTATGGCCATTCTAGTTTTAATTTTTTGAGGAATCTCCATACTGTTTTCCACAGTGGTTGCACCAGTTTACATTCTCACCAACAGTGCATGAGGATTCCCTTTTCTCCACATCCTTGCCAACACTTGTTATTTCTTGTCTTTTTGATACTGTTGATGTGAGGTGATACCTCATTGTGGTTTTGATTTGCATTTCCCTGATGGTTAGTGATGTTGAGCATCTTTTCCTGTGCCTGTAGGCCATCTGTATATCTTCTTTGGAAAAATGTTCAGGTCTTTTGCGTATTTTTAATTGGATTATTTGGGTTTTTTTGGTGTTACATTGTATGAGTTCTTTATATATTTGGGATATTAACCCCTTCTCAGATCATTTGAAAGTATCTTCTTCCATTCACTGTCTTTTCATTTTGTTGATGGTTTTCTAGTCCAGTTGTTTATTTTTGTTATTGTTTCCCTTGCCTGAGGAGATGGATCCAGAAAAATTTTGCTCAGGCTGATGTTCAAGAATGTATTGCCTATGTTTTCTTTTAGGAATTTGGTGGTTTATGTAAGACAGTGGTTTGGTTTCATTCTTTTCCATGTCCATGTTTCCCAGCACCATTTATTGAAGAGAATTTTTTCCCCATTGTATATTCTTACTTCCTTCATCATAGATTAATTGACCATGTAAGGGTAGGTTTATTTCTGGGCTCCGTTTTTTTAAACCATTGATTTATGTGTTTATTTTTATATCAGTATCCTACTGTTTTATTATAGCTTTGTAGTACAGTTTGAAATCTGGGATTCTGATACCTTCAGCTTTGTTCTTCTTTATCAAAATTGCTTTGGCTATTTGGGATATTTTGTGGTTCCATAAAAATGTTAGGATTATTATTTCTTTTAGTTCTGTGAAAAAAATACTGTTGGTGCTTTGATAGAAATTGCAGTGAATCTGTGAATTGCTTTGAGTAGCATAGACATTTTAACAATATTCATTCTTCCGGTCCCTGAGCATGGTCTGTCTTTCCATTTGTTTGTGTCATCTTTAATTTCTTTTATCAATGTTTTATGTCTTTTACCTCCTTGGTAAAAGGATGTCTTTTACCTCCAGAGTACATGTCTTTTACCTCCTTGGTTAAATTTATTCCTAGGTATCTTACTCTTTTTGATACAAGTATAAATGGGTTTGTTTTCTTAATTTCTCTTTCTGCTACTTCATCATTAACATATAGAAATGCAACATTTCTGCATATTAATCTTATAGCCCTGCAACTTTACTGAATTCGTTAATTCTAATACTTTTTGGAAGACCAAAATGCTGTCTTTTAATAATTTGGTTCTGGTTTTTTTGTTATTTTTTCAGAAACTAGTGTAAAAGTTTTACATTTTTGTGTGATCTAACTTGGCATCATTTTTCTTAATATCTTATAATAGATATTTTGTCCTCCAGGATTATAAACACATTCATGATTTCTTCTGGTAGATTTATGGGGTTTTTTGGTTGTTGTTTTTTTGTTTTGTTTTGTTTTTTAAACTTGATAGTTTGGTGTTTACTTTGTGTTAATGGTGTTAGATGAGGATAAAGCTTACCATAATCTTGTTGTATTCCAAGTGTTTATCCTCCTTTCCCACCCCACTTCTCCTAAGCAAAAGAATATTTCTCTTTCTTTCAACCACACCCACTTTGTCAGTGTTATTCCCATCTCTAGCCAACCTGGCACACAACATTGGAGAAAACAGATCCATTTTCAAGTTTTTTTGTTTTTTGTTTGTTGGAGTTTTTTGTTAGTCCAAGTTCCCTAACTCAATTCTGCGGAGAATCCTGGGCTATCATGATACTTGGTTGAATGTCTTATTATTGGGTTCCATTATATGTCACTTCACATCCCATCAAATTTTTAGAATCATAGCATGATTCTACTTAGAACTGCAGCCTCCAGTAATTTTGTTTCCTTGACTTCAAAAATCATCTGAGGATAAGAACATCATAGTACTATCTGTTTTCCAAATGTAGGATGGACTTTTCCCAGTTCTTGTTTAGTTGTCATTAGGTGTGATCGAAATTTTGTCATTGAAATTTCTTCCTGAATGAATGACTTTAGAGTGAAGTTCATAGAGGAGTGGTTATGAGCAGTTAGGGAGTAGTTTATTAATAGAAGTGATAACTAGGAATAACTGAACCACTGAGAGAAGTACTTCCTAAATTGGATATCATGCAGTTTTTTGGAAATTTCCTTTTTTTTTTTTCCCCCCCCAAAGATTTTATTTATTTATTTCAGAGAGAGAGAGCATGAATGAGGGAAAGAGAGAAGTCGAATCCCTGCTGAGGGCAGAGCCCAATGTGGAGCTCAATCTCAGGACCCTGAGATCATGATCTGAGCCTAAGGCAGGCATTTAACTGACTGAGCCACCCAGGTGTCCCCAAAGTGATGGCTTTTAAATGCATATGGTCATTTATACTATACTTACAAAATGGACAGACTTCCTCTGTGGTTCTAAAGAAATTGGAAATTTTTGGTGATAAATGGAGTGAATAGACAAAGTATCTAGGGGCGCCTGGGTGGCTCAGTGGGTTAAAGCCTTTACCTTCCGCTCAGGTCCTGATCCCAGGGTCCTGGGATCGAGCCCTGCATCGGGCTCTCTACTCAGCAGGGAGCCTGCTTCCTCCTCTCTCTTTGCCTGCCTCTCTGCCTACTTGTGATCTCTGTCTGTCAAATAAATAAATAAAATCTTTAAAAAAAACTACAACAAAGTATCTATGAGCAGAGATTTATGTTACTCTGCAAAGTGGTAGTCTAAGTATAATTTAAGCCCCCATATTTCTCATAGGATAGTATTTTAGAACATTCAACCTATAGCAGACCTGGTTTCTTTGACCTTCCTCTGATGTATTCTGCTTTGTTAATGTTATGAATAAAATACATTGCCTAAAAATGGGTATCATCAGTACATCACATGAAGCCTTAACTGTGCAAAAGAAGAGTAGAATTATCTTTACTGATCTGAACATAGTACTTTATCTGTAACCTAACATTGCATTTTTTCATTAAGCGTGTCTCAATGTTGATTGCCTTTTGAGTCTCTTCAGTTATACCTCTCATTTATTTTCCAGCTGAGTTACTGTCAAGTCTACCTGTCACTCTACATAATAAATTGGTACTTTGAATTTAATCACAGGGTTTTGTATTATATTGCAGGTTTAGCTTAGCTTTCCAGACTATTAGAGGTCTTTAAATTCTTATTTGGTCTTCCATTTTAAGCCATTCGTAGATTTGTGTCGATCTTTGGTGGTGATGTGAAAGTCAAAAATTATAAACTGACTGCCAGATTCATCCCCTGGTGTGTTTTATTTGGCTAGCACATTCTGTTAGTATTTCTGTGAATTAGGATGCTTCTAGTTATGTTTTATATTGTCTATCTGATTTATCAACCACTACCCCTTACTGCATTACACATTTTGGCTTCACACATTTACATTCTGTTGCTTAGCCATTCACTGAAGGTGTTTGCTTTTGCAACCTCTAATATATTAAATCATTTATGAAAATACTGATTGGGACAAGAAAAGGACAGAGCTTGTAGTCCTACATCTAGAAACCTTCCTTGAATTTGACATTTATGTTTTCATATTTTTATTCTTTGCTTTTGGTGTCATTGTTTAGCAAATGAATTAAATTATATATAATACAGTGCTATATATACCCTCAGGTTATTCATAAATATATCATGATTAACTTTGTCAAATGATTTATTAAAATCACGTTTCTTGATTTTCAACATCTGTGTTAATGATCTTTCTGAAACCCAAGACTCACCATTCCTTCAATTCTCTACATATTCTTGTGGTACTAGTTTGGTATTCTATTTATGTATTCCTTTTAGTAGACCTCATCTTCACTTAGAACTTCTTGTCTAAATCTTGATCTCTCAAATGTTCTTCTCTTGCTTTTGCTGCCTTTAGTTCTACATATGACCTTATTTCTTATTTTACAAGAAGGAGGGTTATCAGACATACACTTACTTAACTTAGAATTCTTTCTAACCTAATCATTTATTTTAGATATATAGGAAGAAAAATGTGGTATCATGTCCTCCTAAACATGACAATAGTGAACATTTAAATCTATAATTTGCCAGGTAATGCGCTTAAGAGCTTTTTGTAGATTATTATAATCTCAAGATAGTCTTAAAGTAGATGCCATTGTTAGTGTGGTTTTATAGGAAACTGAGTCAGAAAGAAGTTAAGTAACTTCCTTGTGGTCACAGAACTTGTGCTATCAGAGTTTGGCCTTCCATGTTTTGTTTGACTAATGCTAACTTTGCCTTTTAATTGCACTGAATGGTACTCTGTGTTCTCGTTTCTCATTTCTCATGATGTTCTAGAACATTGTTTTATCAGTTATCCCTTTTCTTTCCTTTCTTATCACTTTATTCCATCCTTTTATTCTTATCCACTCAGCCTACAATAAATTTGGGTTATCATTTAGCCATTTAAAAAATACAAATGAAAAGCACATCAACAATTTCTTTACAACCTCTCTCTATTTTGCCTCTCCTCAAGTTATCAGCTCCGGGCTTGCTTTTTACTTTCACCACAGTGGATTTTGTAAGAACAAACTAAATTAGTTGCATTCTCTTCCTCACCTACCATCTGCTTACTCTTGATCTTAGTGTTGGTTGCTTCTGGCACCATGGTCTGAAACTGCTCTTTCCAGGACCATCACTGAACCATGATACTAACAACCTTTCAGTCCTTATCTCTCCTGCCAGTGAAACACCTTGCTGTTCCACATCTCATCATTATTGAAATTTCTTTGCTTTTTAATGCCTCTTAGTTCTGTTTCTTAGTCTTTACAAAGTTGTCCCCTAATGTAATTTCCTTGAGGTTAATGTTTTCTAGGATTACACTTTGAGTCTCTTCTCACTCTCTTATTGTACCCCTACTTCTTAGTTGAGTGATGCTGTGCTCATAGTTTTAGCTACTGTCTAAATCTCTAGACATACTCCATTCTCTTTTTTTGAGTTTTGACTTGATCTGCATTTCCAGCTATCTGTGGAACATATCCACCTAAAATGTTCTGAAATCTGAGATCCTCCATTAAATCAAAGTTAAAACTTTTCCTTCACATCTTTTTTTCCTCTTTACGCTTTCCTTGTTCCATTACCTGCCTAGTCGCCCAGGTTTAGAAACTGTTTAATTAATCCCAATTTCTTTGCTTCAGGAGGTTCTCTATTACTCTCATGTTTAGGTAGCCAATATACCTGCCTCTCCTAACCTCCATTTTCTTTCAGTCCTTATTGTCTAAACGCTAGTCTAGGTCTTGGATACCTGTAAGACGTTTCTAGAAGCTCACACTGCTTTCACTCTCAACTTCCCTCTTCCCCCCAACCTCCATACCTGCTTTTCACAGTGCTGTTTGAGTTAAAGCAGATGTGTATGACTGCCATCCTAATTTTTAAATAGTATTCATTGCTTTTGTGCTTAATTCATTCAGCAGATATTTATTGAGTACCAACTATGTGCTAGGCAGTATTCTAGGTGGAGAAGAATGATGAACAAAACGGACAAAAATCTTATCACTCATTGAGCTTAGTCTAGGTGGGGGGGGGGAGGAGACAATATAAAGTAAACTATGTGGTTAGAAAATGATAAGTATCATGGGGAAAAATAAAGTAGGCAGGGCAGGTAAGAATATGGGATGGAGAAATTGGTGAAAGCCCAATTAGGGAAAGCTACTCTAAAACAGTACATTTTAGCAGGATTTAAAGGAATTGAGACAAGAGCAATGTGTATATCTAAGGAGGAGAACATTCCAGGCTTAAGGGGTGATCAGTATAGAAGCCCTGAATATGAAATCCTGCCAAATGTATTCAGGAAACAGCAGGAAGTTATTGTCAGTAGAGATGAACAAGCAGCAGGGCAGCAGTAGAGGATGGAAATAAGGAAGTATGTGTGGAGGACCTTGTAGACCACTTTATAAGAATAAATCTTAATGAGGTGTAGTAGAAGAGCTACCATTTAACTTCTGTTTTGTTGAGATTAGACCAAAGGGGAAAGGTGAAAGCAGAAAGACCATTTGGGAGGATACTGCCATAATCCAGATGAGAGGTGATAGTAGTTCAGACTAGGATTATAGCAATGAAGATGATAAGAAATGGTTGGATCATGAATAAATTTTAAAGATAGTACCATTAATACTTTCTTTCGTGTGTGTATATGTGTAGGAGAAGGAGGAGAGTGGGGGAACTAATGATGATTCTAACGTTTTTAGCCTTAGCAAGGTCAAGTATATTGGAAGTGTAGGAAGTTCTTCATAGGAGATGTAGGAAGTTCTTCATAGGAAGAACAGAATAGTACCATTTTTTACATGTAGAGGGTTTGCCTTTACAAGGATATTAGTCACTTTATCACTAGTTAGAGAAAGGAAATAGGAGCATATGGGGTTGGATGCTGTAGGTGGGCACATGTAATGGTGCAGGCCAGGTCATCAGCTGAGGGTGAGGATGGGAAGACAGGTATTGGAGGTCAGACTGAAAGAAGAAATCAAGTATTTGGGAAAAGTGAAAGGACTAGGCAAATATGTAATTGCTGGGCCAATTGAATTTCTTGATGATGAATTTACTGTGAAACCAAGCAGCACAGTTTTAGATCTCTTTGTAGCCATGTTCAGCAGTTTGGGTGCAGGCATGGAATGAATGGGTAGCTGGATTTAACCAGGTTTGTGGTTTATCAAACAGGTCTGGTGTAAGAAAAGGATATATATTAGAGCAGACTTGGCACACTTTTTCATAAAGGGCCAGATAGTAAATATTTTTGGTTTTGCAGGCTATACTCTCAGTTATATACTCAGCTCTGCCCCAGAGCAGCTATAGAAAATACTTATATGAATGAACATTGCTATGTTCCTATAAAACTTTATTTATAAAAATAGGCAGCAGGCCTTTGCTGTTGTTTACTGACCGCGTGTTAGAGAATGAGGGTGATAGTAGACCTTGTGATGTAAGCTGGATATGGAGAGAAGAGAGGAGAACGTGGAAGAGTGAGGGATAATGAAAAGGTAGTAGAGTTGATGGCACGTTGTCTCACTAAACTGTTTCCTGAGCTCTGCTGTTTTTCATTGACCCCACATCTTGTTTTCCTATGCCTTCATAGTTTTTCTACGCCTTAAATGCTCCTTTCATACTCCATTTAAATGTTGTCTCTTTTATGCCCCCACCTTTACTTCCTCTACAGTGGCTACTGACATGTAGAAAATGCTCAGTAAATGCTGAAAACTGAAATTCTTTACTTCGTTTTGGTAGGTAACATTGATTTCAGATTGTGAAAATTTGTTTATCTACAGATTTTCCCCTTCAGCAGCCATTTCTAGATTTGAACACAGTGATTCTCAACTTTGTTTTCTGCTTCATTTCACCCATCTGATATTGTTCACATGAACAGAGTAGAGGTAGCACTCTGTTCCTCTTTCCTGCTTGGTACTTAGTTGGAATTCCTTTCTTTCTATCTACTGATCTTGGATTGGTGTCTTTAGGCTGCTAAGAAAGGATGTTTAAAGATAGGACCTGCAGTGTACACTTGTGAGTATGGTAACTTGCTGCCTTATAAATTACTTTTTATTTCAGTTACTTGTATAAGACAAGTGATTATTTTACTAATTATAGACTATCAGATAACCATAGAATCTTCTTTGTAGAGGTTGTAGAGAAATTGTGAAGAACATCTAGTCCAATTTTTCATATTTTAGTTGAAGGAACTGAAGCCTAGAGAGATTAAGTGTTGCATTAGTTAGTATACATTAGTTAGTAGCCGAGCAAAAGCTGGAAATCTTTGCTGCTAATTTAGCACTCACTCTACTACCATGACAGCTTCCTGATAGGATAAAAGGGCACTGATTCTCAAACTAGAAAATAGGAAATTTTGTGACAAGTGATATCCTCTAAAATCTTACTACAAAATAATAGTTTAAATATAATTAAAAATCTTAGCAGTATTGAAATGGCTATTATTTTTTACCATGAAATTGTTAGTAAAAAGGTACAGTAGACTTGTTTTTACTGTTATGACTATATTCTGAATTACTTTTGTATAATTAGAATTGAATGCATGAATCTTAAAAGTGTGAATAATTAAAAGTAAAAAAATCTGAGTAAATGTATAGAGATTTTGCTCTGAGTATATAAAATACTAGTTTCTAATTTTGTTTTTTCTGTTTTTAATGAACTCTTTCAGAAGGATGAAGTCTATCTTAATCTGGTGCTGGACTATGTTCCGGAAACAGTATACAGAGTTGCCAGACACTATAGTCGAGCCAAACAGACGCTCCCTGTGATCTATGTCAAGGTATGTAAAAATGGAGCAATTTCCCATTTTAAAAAGTACTTAATATGAGCCAAGGAAAGTGCTGGCTATGTTTTAACTGTATTATTGTATATAATGCCAAGTGGGGGAAGCTGCAAAGTAGGTATTGCTAGATCTTCATTGAATTCTTATATAATTTTAAAGTGTGAAACCTTCACCTTTTAAACTTTGATGACACTCATATTAAAAATATCTTGTCATATTTCTGACAAGTGAATTTTTTCACAGACATTTGTGGATTTCAATTTTGCTGGCCATAACACCTGTTTATTTAATTTCGGATACCCTTATTATGGCATAGACTGAAAAAGGAGCAGGCATATCATATAAAATTATAAAGTGTATATATATGATCAGATTAAACATTATGTTGCCATTTATAGATTCAGCTTAACTGTAGCTAAAGTTTAAATTTCCTATAATTTTAAATATGTACAGACTCTCTGAAGGTGTTACTTAATTTTTAGTACCTAATGTCAGCTTCTGTGAAAGAACTCAAGAGTTGCTAGGAATTTATCCAGCATAATTCTGATTAAAGTTTTGATCACTGATTAGAAACATTATTGTCATTATTATTGTTATTAGATTGTTCAGATCTTTAAAAAAATTTTATTGAAGTATGGTTGACACACAGATTATTATTTTTTAACTATGACATTGTGAAAATTAACTAGATGTTAAATTTCAAAGTCTAGCTATCTAAATACAATTTTTTGCATTTTATCCTTTATAGGAGTGACTCTAGAAAATAAAATGGACTCTGAATGTCTTAAGATTGAGTACTGAATTTTGCTTAATAGTTACAATTTTAAACTTTATAGTGATAAAATGGGTACCAAAGCAGGAATTTGGTAGCTAGATAATTATGACAAGGAGTCAGTATTCCTGTTGAATTCAGTGCTAGGAATTTAAAAATCTGCTTCCAGTATAATTTTATTTGGACTTATCAAACTTGGTTGAAGTTGGTGGTTAAGTTGATAATAGGAGGAACTAAAAGACACGGTTTTTGTACTACAAATGTACTTTAGTACTTTATTCTAATTTTAAAATAGTGGGTCCTATTCAAGATAATCTGCACACTAGACTACCCCTTTTAAGTCCCTAAATCTAGGTAATCTTTGAACATCTCAGTTTAGAATGTTGATGGATTTATGAAGCAGAAGAAACCCTAGATTTAGTTCCTGAAGACCTAGTTTTGAGACCCAACTCTGCTATTAAATTAAGTGCTTTTGGGCAGTTACTGATCTACTCTCTACTTAGCTTCCATGTTGGTAAAATTGTATTCATTTCTTTACTGCTCACAATTAAGCATTGTTGGTCTGTAAGGTGAACTTAACATATGAGGAAGCACTTTTGGGACTGTAAAATAAAAGTAATAGAAAATCTTAACACTAGATTTAAAAAAACAACATGTGGACATTTAATAAGATGTACACAGTAGTTAGACGAGTTTTTTATTTCAACTCTAATTCAGCAAATAAATGCTAAATGATTGCAGAACAATGTGAAGCTTAATAAAATATTTTATTCCTTCTCTAATAAGAAGAAAAACAATTACACAAATAACTATAAAACAAAAAATACATAGTGTTACTAAAGTAGTTAGATAGGTCATATTCTTTTGAATTGGCAAAATTCCCGAGAGAGGGGTAGTAATACCTCTGTTGAATCTACTCTTCGAGTTCACTTCCCTCCTAGCATATCTATATTGCTCCAAAGCTAAGCCAATACCTGTTCTCTCACCATTTAACATAAAATGTGCCAAGTGATTTTCTTTTCCTATATCTGTCTACAGAAATTTTACTCGTTTCAGGATCTTGTCTTTGGTCACTCTAAATATATGTTTTTATTATTGAAGATTTCAAATAGAAATAAAGGAGAAAATGGAATAATGAACCCCCATGTACCCATTATACTATTTGAACAATGATCAGTTCATGGCCACTTTTGTTTCACCTATACCACCCTCTACTCCCCACTTCCTTTATTTTGAAGCAAGTCACAGATGCTGTTATTTTCATCTGTAACTATTTCAGTATATATGTGTAAATGATAGGGTCTTTCTTTTTAAAAGCTTAGTTATAATATCATTGTCTTTACCTATACAAATAAATAGTTAATCACTAACACCTTTAGATATCTACTATTTTTATTGCCTGTGTGTGTGTGTGTGTGTGTGTGTGTGATTTTAAGTTTCTTAGAATTGGGTAAGGTGCGTATTTTATAATTGGCTTATATATGTGTCTAATTTTTCTTTTAACTTATAAACCATTCTCTCTTACACTTTGGTATTAAACAAACTGGGTCAGTTGATGTGCAGTTTCATGGTCTGAGTTTTGCTGATTGGGTTACTGTAGTGTTAATATGTTGCTCTGCCTTCTGTATTTCCTGCAAATTGGTGATTAGATATATTTTTATAAGATTCAAGACTACTGCATATGTATTATTGAGCGGTTTCCTTAAGAACACAATATCTTTTTGTGATGCTTGTAACCATTGATCATTGCCTAAATCTGTTCATTTATAAAGGATTACAAAATATGCATGTTCTTAAGTTATTATTCATTCTTTATTTATAAGCTGGAGGACGCTTGGGTGCCCTACCTGGGTGAGCATCCAGCTCTTGTTTTCAAGTTCAGGTCGTCAGATCCACCCTGCGCTTAGTGTGGAGTCCACTTGAGATTTGCTTCCCCTACCTTTCTCTCCCTCCCCCAACCACTCACCCTGTCTCTCTCTCTCTCTCTGAAATAAACAAACAAATAAATAAATGAAATCTTTATCCAAAAAAATTTATAAGCTGAAATAGTTTCCCACATCAAGTATTTGATTACCTGAGGTACAGTTTATATAATAAATACAGGATATGTATTTGATTATATCCCTTAATTTACAAAAATTTATAATTAGTTGGTTCACAGGTTCCTCCAGAAGTGATCAACAAGGTATTTGTTATGTAGGTTTGTTTTAAAACTTCTTGCCTGAGTCTCAATAATCTAATCTTTGATAGCTTCTTTACTTTCTAGCATGGTAGTGTTCTAGGTTCATCTTATACATTTCTTCCCCAGACTTGGAATCAACCTTTTCTTCAAGGAGACCTTATTCTTTAAGTGAGAAATGATATTTAGAGACTACTGTCTCTAATGTTAGGAGAGGTAATTGCTACAGGGTTGGTTATTCTTTCTGGGTTTTTTAGTGCACAGAGTTAGAAAATACTTCAATAAGCTTTTCATATAAAATACATCTTTTTTTTATCTCAAAGGTTAATATAGATTGACATTGCTCATTAAATATTGAGGGGGGTTAACAATCTTCCATCTATATTTTCTTTCTCTTACACTAAAAATTCCATTTTACATTGATAGTATAATTACTTGTTCTGTCCTACACTCTACCTATAATAGTCTTAGAATAATAATAGTGACACTACCACAACCAAGTGAAAGTAATTTAAGATCACTTTGCATTTCTTTTTATTTCTATGGTATATTTTATTAGGTATGAACAGTAAAATTTTTCTCTTAAATTGAGTATTTCCTCTCTGTGCAAGTATGTATCATTAAGCTTTGTTCATTTCTTTCTTTTTTTTTTTTTTATATTTATTTGAGGGAGAAAGAGAGAGTGCATGTACAGGAGAGCACAGGTGGTGGATAGGGAGATGCAGGCTGCCCATCAAGCAGGACTCAATCCCTGGGCTCTGGGATCTTGACCTGAGCTGAAGGCAGCCGCTTAACCAACTGAGCCACCCAGGCACTCCAAGCTTTGTTTATTTCATTTTACTTTTATTGAAGATTGCATTTAAAATTTTTTATTCATGCGGTGCCTGGGTGGCTCAGTCAGTTAAGAGCCTGACTCTTGTTTTTGGCTCAGATCATGATCTCAGGATTATGAGACAGAGCCCCACATCAGGTTCCCTGCTGGAAATGGAGTGTGCTCAAGATTCTCTCTCTTCTCCTTCTGACCCCACCCCTCCCTAAAAATATTTTTTAAAATTAATTTTGCTTTAAATTTTATGTCAACATTAATATGAAGTTCCAAAGTAAAATCTACAAAAATAAGGATTATCATCAAATAAGTTTAACTTTTTTACCTGTTTCTTCTCTATTTCCTCTCTCCCCCAGTTAAATATTTAAATTTTTTATAGTCCTCCCATTTTTAAAATAAGCAGATGTATATAATTATTTTCCACCTCCTTTTTATGTAAATAGTTACATAATATGTACATTTTTCCTCCATGATACTTTTTAAGTTAAAAATACATTCTGGAGATCACTCTTTATTAACATAGATAGACATAGCTATTTCACCTTCCTTTTATAGCTCCACATTAGTGTATTATATGGCTATATCCTAATTTATTCAGCTGGTTACCTACTAATGGTCTGTTGTTTTCCCTTCAGGTGTTTGTTTTTGTTTTTCTTATTACAAATAATGTAGTAAAGAGCCTTGTATTTTCTGTGGTTTGTTTTGTTTTAAAGATTATGTATATTTTTAGAGAAAGAGAGGGCATGAGCAGAGAGGGAAGGGGCAGAGAATCTCAAGCAGACTCTGCGCTGAGCAGGAAGCCCAACACGGGGTTCAATCTCAGGATTCTGAAATCATGACCTGAGCTGAAACCGAGTCAGATGCTTAACCGACTAAACCACCCGGGCACACAATGTTTTCAGTGTTTTTGACAGCATATATTTGGATGAGATCTTTGGCATCCTATATTGTAAAAAAGAAAACAAGGTATATGCATATTGAAGTCGGCATACAAGGAAAGATCTAACACTCCTTTCACCCCCTTGTGGAAAAAAGGATGCTTCTTTTATATAACCGTAGCCCTTCCAGAGTCTGAGCTGTTGGCCTGTTTTTTAAGGACTCAAATCTATTCTTATTTTTAAGAGTTTAAAAAAGATAAGAACATTGTCTGAAATTGATAATTTGATCTCATTCACTTATTCATTTTACCTGGTTTTATAAAACTATGTTTTGTGAAAAATATTGGATTGGAAGATGAAGTAAAAATAATAAACACATATACTCTTGCCTTCATGGACCTGACCATCCAATAAATACTTGTTTAGCATACATGACACCAGAATGGCAGCTGCAGTCCTTTGTAATTGTTTGACATCCACTTTTTCATTTTTTCTGGAGAAGTAATATTATATTATATTATATTATTGCTTTAAACGTTTCTTCAGTTTTTATAGTATGGTCACTTTGTAGTTGATGGTGGTTATTATACAAGTTAAAAAGGTTTTGAGCACCTTTGCCTTTTGATGAGCATCTTCTATAACTAAGTAGGTTTTAAAATTAAAGTCTGAAACCAGGAAAATCATCATTGTGAATTTTAATTTTTTTTTTTTATTGAAAAGACAGTTTAAAGAACTTGGTCTGGAGACACAAGAAAGTTGGCTGCATTTTTGTGAATCATAAAATTGTTATGTATTGTTTGTTTTAAACAGATTTAGTAGCAAAGAGGAAAGAACAGTGGACTTGAGTTAGATTTGATAAGTTTGTAACAGATCAGACTGTTCATTTGGCCTTCAGTTACCACACCTATGAAAATGAGGATAAATATGCATCTCGCAGAGTGCCTGCAAGAATGAACTAAACAAAAGGGTAAAACAGGCTTGGTTTGACAGTATGTATTGAATAAATCTTGAGGGGCGCCTGGGTGGCTCAGTTGTTATGCGTCTGCCTTCAGCTCAGGTCATGATCCCAGAGTCCTGGGATCAAGCCCCACATGGGGCTGCTTGCTCAGCGGGAAGCCTGCTTCTCCCTCTCTCACTCCCCCTGCTTGTGTTCCCTCTCTCGCTCTCTCTCTCTCTCTCTCTCTGACAAATAAATAAATAACATCTTTAAAAAAATCTATCAGTCAATCTTGAATTTCAACATGTGCTAAATATCTCCTGAGTTTCTAAGAGTTTATCATTCTTGTATTTACTTGGTGATCAAGCTATTTAATGGTTACATTTTTACACTTTCATTTAATAGAATAAAAATATGATAAAACACAGAAATCATTATTAAAGAGGTATACTTTCCCAAGCCACTATGGAGTATTTAAGAGTTTAAAAAAGATAAGAACATTGTCTGAAATTGATAATTTGATCTCATTCACTTATTCATTTTACCTGGTTTTATAAAACTATGTTTTGTGAAAAATATTGGATTGGGAGATGAAGTAAAAATAATAGTATCTGATTTAGTATCTGATTTGGATAAATTGCTTATCTTCTTTGCCTCAGGCACTTTATATGGAAAATAAAAATAATAATGCCTATTATTACATAAAGATTAAATGAAAATGCATGCAAAGCACTTAGAATAGTAGCTTTTTCTTGTTACTGTTACTGCTGTCTTGATAGTAGAGAAGGCCTCTCCATTTTCCTGTAAATATACTTTTACAGAGTCTAAAACAAAATAGATACGAAATTGTACATTTCTTCTGTATCTTTTCAAAAGATAAAGTGAGGAGAATGGATACAGATTAGATCTTTTAGATGAATGAATGTAGTAAAAAAAAAAAAAGCCTCAGTCTCATTTAAGGTCTTAAGCATTTTTATTTTTTATTTTTATTTTAATTTTTTTTTTAAAGATTTTATTTATTTATTTGACAGAGATCACAAGTAGGCAGAGAGGCAGGCAAAGAGAGGGGCAGGGAAGCAGGCCCCCTGCTGAGCAGAGAGCCTGATGCGGGAATCAATCCCAGGACCCTGAGATCATGACCTGAGCCGAAGGCAGTGGCTTAACCCACTGAGCCACCCAGGCGCCCCAGGTCTTAAGCATTTTTGACAAAACATTTTTTTTCACACTGGTGATTGCTGACCCAGCAATAAATAAATTAATAGCTGTGAACTTAATTTCTTATTGGAGCTTATTTTCTTAGTAGTAGTAAATTTAACTTTTAGAACTCTGAGAGTAAGCTTTAGGACTTGGAGATATGATGATATCTTGAACAATAATAATAACATGATAGAATTAGGAAGCTTTTTAAAATTATATGGAATACCGACATCCTTTAATTCTTTTTTTAAAAAAGATTTTATTTATTTATTTGATAGAGATTACAAGTAGTCAGAGAGGCAAGCAGGGAGAGAGGAGGAAGCAGGCTTCCCGCTGAGCAGACAGCCTTATGCAGGGCTTGATCCCAGGACCCTGAGACCATGACCTGAGCCGAAGGCAGAGGCTTTAACCCACTGAGCCACCCAGGCACCCCTACATCCCTTAATTCTAACTTTGGGGACAAAATGCTGACCTTATTGAAGATCTCTTTCATACATTTTACATCATGCTTCATTTTTAAAAAGGCTTAAACTCCTCCAGCTTTAGTTCAGTATAACATTAAGAATGTACTGAAATTGAGTTTTCTGTAGTTTTCATCAGGGCCTGTCTGGAGAAAAGTAGGCCTCATGTTAACTTCCAGAAACTAGTAAGCCTTGGGGCACCTGGGTGGCCCAGTGGGTTAAAGCCTTGGGGCACCTGGGTGGCCCAGTGGGTTAAAGCCTCTGCCTTCTGCTCAGGTCATGATCCTAGGGTCCTGGGAAGGAGCCAGGCATCGGGTTCTCTGCTCAGCAGGGAGCCTGCTTCCAACTCTCTCTGTCTGCCTCTCTGTCTACTTGTGATCTCTGTCAAATAAATAAATATAACCTTAAAAAAAAACAAACCTAGTAAATCTTAACAGTAGCCTCTGAAGGTAGTGCCTTCTATCAGTACTTTCCTGACCTTTGACTTTGTTGTTATTTTAACCAAGATACTGATATACTTGAGTTGAACTCATTTCAAAAATTCTTTCCATGATATATAACTTTGAGGTAGGGATCAGAAGGTAAGTAGTCAGAAAAATTTAAACACCAGCCTTGGGATAAACAGATTTAAGATATATTCACTTTCTTGATAGAGTCCCTGTCTTCTTCAGCTAGCTTCCCTGCAGAGTCAGTTTCTCAGTGTATTTTTTTAATAATAGAATTGAAATAAATATCCCTTCAATTTGATGTCAATAATCAGCAAGGATGCATTTTTTTTTTAATTTGACAGACAGATCACAAGTAGGCAGAGAGGAAGGCAGAGAGAGGAGGAAGCGGGCTCCCTGCTAAGCAGAGAGCCCAACGTAAGGCTCAATTCCAGGGCGCTGAGACGATGACCTGAGCTGAAGGCAGAGGCTTTAACCCACTAAGCTACCCAGGGGCCCCTTTTTTAAAAATACATTATTTATTTATTTGACACACACACACACACACACACACACACACACACAGATCACAAGTAGGCAGAGAGGCAGGCAGAGAGAGAGGGGGAAGCAGGCTCCCCACCGAGCAGAGAGCCCAACTTAGGGCTCTATCCTGAGACCACAACCCAAGCCGGAGGCAGGGGCTCTAACTCACTGAGCCACCCAGGTGCCCCAGGGATGCGTTTTTTAATAGCATTTCAAAGTCTACTTATTTCTGAAAGATAATATAGGAAGATTGGTGTAGCTACTGATGTCTTGATAGATCATTGGTTATAGATTTTTCTCAGTCACATGTGAGTTTTCCTGGTCCCCTCTATCAGTAAGCTCTAGGGCTGACATCTCAGGAAAATATTATTCTAAAGATGAAAATGTACATACTTAATAAGAATAGTGAACTTAGGAAAAAACAGAATACTTGGCTTCTGGTCTAAACAGTGTTACTTGCTAGCCACATGATCTGGAATACCTTTCTGGTTATTCCATCTGTATTTTTTTTAATAGTCCATTTTAGGAGGCTTGCGGTAAGATGTCAGTAAAATAAAAATTTATAAATCACATTGTGACATTTCCTTTTTTTTATTGAGGGGGATGGTGCAAATATAAGATGGTTAATGCAACTTTAATTAGCTAATTAATATATAAATGACATGAAACTCATAAAAGGGAGATTGAGTGCTGCTCTTTTCTGAAAATCTGTTACTTTATTTACTGCTTAAAAGATTCTGATTTGTTTGGGACAAAGTCTTCATTAATTTTTACTATATTTTCCAGTTGTATATGTATCAGCTGTTCCGAAGTTTAGCCTATATCCATTCCTTTGGAATATGCCATCGGGATATTAAACCACAGAACCTCTTGTTGGATCCAGATACAGCTGTTTTAAAACTCTGTGACTTTGGAAGGTAAGATTTTTTCTTTTCTTCTCCCTTCTTTCACTCCTCCCCAGTCCCACCCTCCTACCCTGTATGCTCTTTTAAAATTATATGCCTTTGGGTGCACCTGGGTGGCTCAGTAGGTAAGCATCTGCCTTTGGCTTGGGTCATGATCTCAGCACCCTGGGGTTGAGTCTTGCATCACGCTCCCTGCAGGGATCCTGCTTCTCACTCTCCCACGCCCTCTGCTTGTGTTCCCTCTCTCGCTGTCTCTCTCTCTCTCTCTCTCTCTCTGTCAGATAAATAAATTAATTAACTTAAAAAAAAAACAGAACAAAAAAAACTGTATACCTTTTACAGTATCACTACAAAAATACCATGGTCCTTATTCAAGGAGTATGCACTATTTACAGATTCTTATAAGAGTAGTTTAATAAATTCTGTTAGAATTATAAATATGTATAGTCTTTTTTCCAGCATTTTAATTTGTAGGAATTAGTCCCTTAGAAATACTTGAAAATAGTGTATATACAGGGATTTTTATCATAAGATTGTTTATAAATGTTAGTAGGAAAGTGACCAGATAAATTATAGTATATACACATTTAATGTAATACATGCAACTGTAAAAAGGAATAATGTCTTAGAAAAATTAAAAAACAAGATCAGGACTATATAAAGCTTTTTCATTTTTATGTTTTAAAAACATGGTATAGCCACATGTATATAGGTATATGATTATTTCTGGAATGATAGGTAATAAACCCATAACATTGATTGCCCCTAGGAAGGGAAACAGGGAGTATAGTGTGGTTGAGAAACTTGCTTTTTCATTGATGATACCTTGTATTATTTGAATGTTTTATTATGTGTTTATATTCCTTTCTTAATAAGAACTAATTTTTTTGAAGGTTTTATTTATCTATTAGAAAGTGGGGGAGAGGCAAGCTGGGGGGTAAGAAGGGAAGGACAGAAGGAGAGACCCTCAAGCAGACTCTGCCCCGAGCAGGGAGCCTAACACAGGACTTGATCTCACGACCCAGAGATTATGACCTAAGCCAAAACCAAGAGTTTACTGCTGAGCAGTTGTGTTTTTGTTTTTGTTTGTTTGTTTTTTTTTTTAAAGTACTAGCATTCATTGCTGCATTCTTTTTCATTTCAGTGTTAACCTTAGTAGCAGTGTTTTCTTCCTTTTCCTCTATATTGAGTCTCTTGTTCTCCTTTTCTGCAAATTCCAGTGCACTTTGTTTTCTTAAACTGATTCCTTGGTAATATTATATTGTGTCATAAGACGTCATCCTTTTAATCTACATAGTATTCAGCAACTTGTGCTTCTTGTAATCTATCCTTTCAACATGAAACCAAGCTTATATCCTAGTGTAACTCACTCAGTTAACCTTCTTCCACCTAGATTAGTCTTTCTCCTCTCAGTCCCTAGTACATTGCCACATAACTTGGATTCTCTCCATTTTTTTATCCTTACAAATTCTTTTCAGTTCAGCTCTTTATAAATATTGATCCACATCTCCTAATATCTCTATTTCCACCTCTTTGTAATACTTCCATGTCAGCCCACAGTTTAAATTTTAGGTTTAATATAAGATATATTCTTCATAGGCTGTCTCTTGAGTGTGTCAGAAAAACAAGCACATCTGCTCCTTTGGAGTCAATTCTTAGTCTCAAAGCAGTGTGCTCCTTCAGACCATCCCCCTTTTATAGTTAACTGGTCTCAGATACCTGTTTAGGATTCGGCTCATTTTGCAAGGAAATCTATAGGATGCAGAGTTTCCAATATTACCTTTTTTGTCTTATAGTGAATTTTCTGACAATATAATTGGAATCTCTCTTACTAATATAAAAAACCTTTTATAGGGCGCCTGGGTGGCTCAGTGGGTTAAGCCGCTGCCTTCGGCTCAGGTCATGATCCCAGGGTCCTGGGATTGAGCCCTGCATTGGGCTCTTTGCTCAGCAGGGAGCCTGCTTCCCTCTCTTTCTCTCTCTTTGCCTGCCTCTCTGCCTACTTGTGATCTCTGTCTGTCAAATAAATAAATAAAATCTTTAAAAAAAAACCTTTTATAAAGTAGAAAGTTTTTATCAGCTAAGCTGAAAAGGTATCTTAATTTTCATGCAGGCAAAAAGCAAGGATTGATATTTGTTAATTTATGAAATTAGTGCTGTGTGTCAATACTTGGGGAGAATGTTAAAAAAATAAACTGCCTCCCTCTTCAAAACTTGTAATGAAAGAAGAACAAGTTAACGTAAGGATTATCATTGACCAGAAATAAAAGAAAGAAAAGAAAGTCCAACCTTCGAAACCTTTGTGACTACTTTCATTTGTCTCTACTCTGATTTCCTATACCTTTACCTCAAAATTTTCCCTTTCCCTATTACTTACGTTCTTTCTGTTTTGATTTTGTTATATGTGTTTATTGCCTGTATTTATCTTTGTTGTCCTTCTTTGCCAAAGTAGTTAACTTCTACAGGAGTTTATTTCAGTGTATCTCTAAATTATCTTGAGAGACAGCTCCAAAGAAACTAATTAATGTTTAAAATACATGTCACAAAGTATTTTGAATAAAAGTTGGATTAGAGAACATGTAACTAAATTTACAATAGCGGAGTTAGAATTCAGAGGCTGTGAATCATCTCTGACCTACAGGGGAGGACCTGTCTTATTTATTGAGTAATGAATATTTAGACAATTAATAAATTGACCAACACAGTGGAAAAAGAGAATAGATTGGGTAAGCCTTGGGATATTTACTCTGATGCTGAAGTCAAATTATAAGAGAGTGATCAATTTCTGTTTAAAAAACACTCGTGGTAAGAAGTATTCATTCTTGTATTATAATCCATTACTGTGTTTTTTGGTGGGTGGAGGTACTTCTTACTTTTCCTGCCCTCCTTTTATTTTAGAAGTAGTATTCAAGGAACAGAAGATAAGAAATTCAGCATTTGTCCTTTTATGACTTTCTATTTCTTTTTCCTTAGGTGACAGTTCATAAAGGCATTCTTTAAAAGCTACTTTTTTACTGTTATGTTTAAATTATAAGTTTCTTTTGTTAGGTAGTTATGGTTCTTATTTTTCTTTTTTTGCTTGTTGTATGATTTAATGGTGTGAATCTTAGATAAATGTTCAGGGTTGTAAATGAAAGTTTAGGTTCTTTTAAGGTTGACACTGAGTTTAAAGAATTTATGCTTTTTTTTTTTTTTTTTTTTTAATTAGTGCAAAGCAGCTGGTCCGAGGAGAACCCAATGTTTCGTATATCTGTTCTCGGTACTATAGGGCACCAGAGTTGATCTTTGGAGCCACTGATTATACCTCTAGTATAGGTAAGTACTGAATATGAATATAATGGCTTGTAATTATTAATTGTATCTTGTTTTTAGTAATTTAGTATTACTAATCTATACTTTCACTTAAATATAAAAATAGGGATGACCTAAAATCTGTTTCTTCTTAAAGACTGATGTGCAAAAATGTGTAGAGTATTTTATATGTCAACTCTCAGAATTTAAGGTATATTTATTATTTTTTACTAAGGTTTCTGGGATTTTTTGATTATGATTATGACTATGTTTGTTTTTTTAACTTTTAAAATTTCAAATAAATCCTAAGTGTATCTTTTCTTTCTTAACATTTTAATTCTCCTGAAATACTAACTTCTGAGCTTGATCACTATTTGGAGAAGTTGCATCCATAACATTGATGATGAAAATGATAGGATAGCCATATTGTTGTCATTCCTACTGTGCTATCCCAGTTGCTTATTTGCTGTTGAGTCAAGTCACAAAAAAACAATTCTTTCTCATTTGTTTGGCTAAACCCATTGATTCTGTGAAGTCTTCACAAAAGATCTTTAGTGATTAGAACGAATTGAATAGGGATAATTTGCTTCAGTCTTCAATGACTTCCTCTTCTACCCCATTTTAGGATACTAATAAAAGTGAACATAGTACTGTCAGGTGCACATGAATGGTAAAGCTAAGAGAGGATGAGCAGCTTTAGGCTAGGTGTACACGTAACTGTCAGAATTATTTTATTGTAACATTCTGTTTCTGAAGAGAATTCCTTAGTCCAAAAATAGAACCAAAAGCATGCAAATACCAAACCAGCCAACCAAAAAGAACCCATAGTTACAGAACTCTAAGAAACGCCAGAATGTGGACAGTTTTTGTCTTTTAATACAAGTGGAAATTTTCTGATATGAACACAGAAACACATTACCATTTTTATTTTGCCTAAAGGACAAAAATGCCAAAGAGCAATTTGATTTGTGCCAAGGGACCCAGAGTTTTACTTATCATTTCTTTTGCACCATTAGTGCAAATGTCAACACAGTGAAAAAGGTAGATAATATCTTGATATTCTTATGAAAATAGTTCTACCCGTTAGGACCTCTTTAAAGGTCCAGGGGGCCCAGAGCTCTGCAGACCATACTTTGAGACCTGCTACACTGGAAGATGAGAGTATAATCGTGTGTGTGTGTGTGTGTCCCTTTGTGTGTGTGTAATGCTGTCAGTTTCATCATTGCTGTTATATGGCCTATGCTAAGGGACAAATGAGAAAGAGCAAAAAGAGTATTTTGGTTGGAGTAGAACTAGATTTGAGTTCTAGGTCTGTTACTACTTAACTAAGCTATGACGTGGAGGTTGCTAACAGTTCTACCTACTTTTCTGAGTTTCTGTGAAGATTAAATAAAATATTAGTGAAAGTACTGAAGAAGTGGAAGGAGATATTTGTTTCATGCTATTTGTTAACTTGACTCTCTGCAAGAGCAAATTTCAGACCTTTATCTTTGGAAATATCCTTGGACTTTACAGCTGCTCTATATTTTATTCACATATATGATACTGATCATTCACATACCAGATGAGTTGTGGTCACCTATTTAGGGTCACCCAAAATAAATGCAGTTTGCCTCTTTTAAAAAAGTCATGACCACATCATGTGACACATTAATAAGGCATGTATTAAAAAAAAACTCACTACCCGCTTAAGAGTGCATTACTTCTATAAATGTCCATGTGCCTTAGCGGTTCTGTGGAATCATCTTGCAAAAGAAGAGCATTTTAGTCCATTTTCTCTATTAGGAATCACTTCTCTGGATGTTATGAGTGCCTCCTTTCCAATTGCCTCCTTTGTATGGCTAATACCAGAATCTGACTTTCTAGGCTTAGGACTCAGCTATATGCCACTAATTGAACTTTGGTCTTTTGAACCCTAATAAGCCTGGATTTGACTTCCCTTTTTAGACTTGGGTATTTCCTCTCATGACTCTGGTGATTTGAAGACAGAAACAAAAGTATTAAGTGTGCTAATGCAGATACATTTTAGAAATATTTTTAACAATTGTTTGAAATGAGAGAGTAGCTGGTTCAGAGTAGATTATTGTCCTATTTGTATATAACCAAAGCTCAGGCTGATGGCTCTGATTATATTATCTTACTGAGAAAGGGCAGAGAACAAATGGTTCTTCAGGATGAAGATTTGAGTTTATAGACACTCGAAGAAGCAGTTAGTTATTCTCTGACAGTGGTGTCTTGACTGGGAATTGAAATTGGGTTCCAGGGGTAGCTCTGCCATTCAATAGCTTTACCTTGGACAAGTCCCTGATCTTTATTGTACCTCAGTTTTCTTATCTGTGAATTAACTATGTTAAACTAAATGATCTTGAAAGATTACTTTTACCAGGAATGAGCATTAAGTATGAAGCAGAACACTATTTTAGTTGAAATCCCCAAATAACCAGATAAGTCAATGGGTCAGAGTGCTTATATTATTATTATTATTATTATTATTATTATTATTATTATTATTCCTGTTTTATTCTGTTTGGAGAATATTACTCATTTGTCCCATTTAGTATGAACAGAAGAGATTTTGGTTTCTCCCAGAAAGTGAATGGTAAATACCTTGGTTTTGGTAGTTTGCATGAGTTAACATTGAGGACCATTGGTATAGTTGCCACCTGAATTTTAGGATTATTAGTCTGTGGCAACCACTAAGCAATAGTGTTCTTTAATGTTTTATTCCTTGTCTCCCATATTTGTACCTAAATCCAGTGTAAGAAAGTATTTCCCGTGATTTTTTAATAAATATTTAATTATTTCCCTGTACTTTTTCCAGCTTTGTCTTCTGAGATGAATTATTTTCTATTGTAAAGAAATGAGTGCGTATTACCTTTCAACTAATTGGCTAGGTAAAGGCATATTTTTAAACTTAGATCAAAATAAAGCCTTTATGTTAATGAATATATGTATTTTTTCTCCTTCCATCTTTAGAGTTAGTATTATTTGGCTTTGAATGAAGTTAAGTGTTCTTAGCAGGTTTTAATATTTGCCTAATTTAGCAATTACCTAGTATATCAAGGAGGGTTCTTTTTGGTCAGTACTTGCAAAATAGGTGTCTTGGTTATCATTACTTAGAACTGGACAAGATCAACTTGAATTTCTTATATAAATTTTTTGTCATTGTTTTCTTATGTCAGTAAAAAGTTAGTTACTGGCAGAGATTTCTTACCCTTCTTGGTAATGCATCTCACCGTATCAGACCTCTTAAACTATTTGTTGACCCCATGCCATTCACTGTTCTTCTCCTTTCTTACTGGTAGATGAGAAGGCCCACCAGAGATTTATGTTCATCCTCTAATGCACTTAATTGTTGGTTCATACAAAACCCAGGAATCTCAGGCATCCAGAAACTGAAAACTAGCTTTTCCTTGTAGAAGGTCTTAATGGTGGGCTATAAATAGATTGACCATATAATTTAACTTCTTATTTGGTAATACTTTTAAAAGAGAAAGAGGATGCTATTAGTGATTATCCAAGGACAATAAATCTAAACCAGGACTATCTTGGGTAAGCCAGGATTATATCCTTTAAATTATTTTTAATTAATTAAAATTTTTTACAAATTATTAAAACTTATTTAAATTATTTTTTAAAAGTTTACTCTCAGGATTGAGGTGTCCATTTTTACTTAAAAGTGAATTATTGTGTTTTGTTTTTTTCCCTTAAAATGTTTTAATTTTACAACAAAATAATACACTGGCAGGCTCATATCTCACATACCCATCCCAGTTTGGACTTACTGGCCCTCCTTAACATTATTTTTTTTTCTTTTCTCATTTATATTTCCACTTTTTTTCCCCCTCTCCTTACTCTTTCTGCTTCATTTCTGTCTCCGCTTGTGTTCATGTACCTTGATACTCATTCTCACATCTCTTATTTCCGTTTGTGCTTTTCTTTTGCTATGATGCAGCTCTTCTTCTTTTCCCTAACCTCCTGTCACCTTATACTTTTTTTTAACATGAAAAATTCATCTATTGAAAAACTAAGCACAAAAAACTTCTAGTTGGCTAAATAAGCAATTCACTCTTAAATAATTTTATTTTTTGTAGATGCTATATATAGTCAATTTCTTATCCACCTTACCACCTGATAGGGCATAATAGCATGACAATTTACATATTGAAAATTAATGATTATCTCTCTAATCTTAACCTTGACCTCTTCAAGTATTTTCCCTTTGTCTTTTTTTAAGTTTTTATTTAAATCCCAGCTATTTAACATACAGTGTAATATTAGTTTCAGGTGTACTATACAGTGATTTAACACTTGCATATAAAACCCAGTGCTCATCACAAGTACACTCCTTAAACCCCATCACCTATTTGACCCATCTTCCACCCATCTCACCTCTGATAACCATCAGTTTGTTCCTTATAGTTGAGAGTCTACTTCTTTGTTTGCCTCTCTCTCTTTTTTCCCCTTTGCTCATTTGCTTTGTTTCTTGATTTCCACATATGAGTGAAAGCATATGGTATTTTTTTCTTTGACTTACTTTGCTTAGCATAATACTCTCTTGCTCCATTTTTGTCTGTCTTTGCAAGTGGCAAGATTTTCGTTCTTTTTTATGGCTAAGTAATATTCCTTCACACGTGTGTGTGTGTGTGTACACGTACGTGTGTGTACGTGTGTATGTGTGACCATTTATCTATTAATGGTTCCATAATTTGGCTATTGTAGATAATGTTGCTGTAAACATTGGGGTGTGTGTATCCCTTTGGATTAGTAATTTTGTATTCTTTAGGTAAATACCTCGAGTGCAGTTGCTGGATCTTAGCGTAGTTCATTCTATTTTTAACTTTTTGAGGAAATTCCATACTGTTTTCCAGAGTGGCTGTACCAGTTTGCATTGCTACCAGCAGTGAAAGAGGGTTCCCTTTCTCCACATCCTCACCTTCACCTGTTGTTTCTTATGTTATTGATTTTAGTCATTTTGACAGATGTGAGGTAATAGCTCGTTGTAGTTTTGATTTGTATTTCCCCAGTGAACATTGATGTTGAGCATCTTTTCATGTGTCTTTTGGCCATTTTCCCACATTTTGAGAAAATGTCTATTCATGTCTTCTGCCCATTTTTTAATCGGAATATTTATTTTTGCATGTGTGTTGAGTTTTTAAAGTTCTTTATATATTTTAGATACTGACCTTTTAACAGATTTGCCATTTGCAAATATCTTCTCCCAATCTGTAGGCTTTCTTTTAATTTAACTGATTGTTTCCTTCTGTATACAGAAGCTTTTTATTTTGATCAATCCCAGTTGTTTATTTTTGCTTTTGTTTTCCTTGCCTCAGGAGACATATCTAGAAAGAAGTTGCTATGACTGATGTCAGGTTATTGCCTGTGTTTCTCTCTAGGATGTTTATAGTTTCAGGTCTCACATTTAAGTTTTTAATCCATTTTGAATTTATTTTTGTGTTTGATGTAAGAAAGCATGTGTTTGATGTAAGAAAGCAGTTTCATTCTTCTGCATGTTGTGCTCTAGTTTTTCCAACACCATTTGTTGAAGAGACTGTCTTTCCCATTGGATATTCTTTCCTGCTTTGTCGAGGATTAATTGTTGTGGGTTCATTTCTGGGTTTTCTGTTTTGTTGATCTATGTGCCTATTTTTGTAGCAGTACCATGTTGTTTTGATCACTACAGCTTTGTGTGATATAACGTGAAGTCCAGAATTGTGATGCCTCCAGCTTCTCTTTTTCAAGTTTGCTTTGGCTATTTGGGGTCTTTGTGATCCCTACAAGTTTTAGGATTGTTTGTTCTAAGTCTGTGAAAATTGCTGGTGGTATTTTGACAGGGATTGCATTAAATGTTGATTTGGGTGGTATAGACATTCCAACAATATTTTTTCTTCTGATCCATGAGCATGGGATATCTTTCGTTTTCTTTGTGTCATCTTCAGTTTCTTTCCTCAGTGTTTTATAGTTTTCAGAGTACAGATCTTTTACATCTTTAGTTAAGTTTATTCTTTTGGGTTTTTGGAGCAATTGTAAATGGGACTGTTTCCTTAATTTCTCTTTCTGCTGCTTCATAATTGGTGCATAAAAATGCTACAGATTGTGGTACCTTGATTTTTTTATCCTGTGAGTTTACTGAATTCCTTCATCAGTTCTAGCACTTTCTAGTGGAATCTTTTGGGTTTTCTATATGTACAAATCAAGAAAGTTTATTCTTACTTGCCAATATGGATGCCTTTTATTTCTTTTTGTGGTCTCATTGCTGTGACTAGGACTTCTAGTGCTATGTTAAATACCAGTGGTGAGAGTGGATATCCCTGTCTTGTTCTTCACCATAGGGGAAAAGCTCTCAGTTTTTCCCCATTGAGGATGATATTAGCTGTGAGTTTTTCATATATGGCCTTTATTGTGCTGAGGTATGATCTCTCTAAACCTACTTTATTGAGAGGGTTTTTTTTTATCATAAATGGATATTATACATTGTCACATGCTTTTGTTGCATCTACTGAAATGATCATATGGTGCTTGTTCTTTCTTTTATTAATGTAGTGTATCAAGTTGATTGATTTGTGAATATTGAACCATACTTGTAACACAGGAATAAATCCCACTTGATAATGGCAAAATTTTTTTTAATGTATTTTTTTTTATGTATTGTTGGATTCAATTTGCTAGTATTTTATTGAGAATTTTTATGTTCATCAAGGATATTGTCCTGTAGTTCTTTTTTTTTATTGGAGTCTTTAGGTGATTTTGGTATCAGAATAAATAGAATGAGTTTGGAAGCTTTCCTTCCTTTTTCTATTCTTTAGGATTTGTGAAATAAAATTTATTCCTTTGTCTTTGCATTTAAAAGTGGAAATATATTTAAATGCATTCTTTCATCAGTCATATTACAACACAAAAGTCAACCATTTGAAGCTTAAATTTTTTTTATCAGAATTTGCATTGGTTTAAAACTCTGTGTATAGAGATTGAAGACTTGTTGCTATTTTGTAAGCACTGCCAATGTACAGAGGTTGTATCACTTTGACTTGTTTTTTAAAGTATGATAAGTAGATAATCATACTCCATGTCTTGGTGCTATAATCCCATCTTGGTTGTTGAAGATTTGAACACCTGATATTTGATAATTAAATGGACTTGACCCTTTGTTGGAATTTGCTTATTGGCCTTTTTCCTCTTGGGTAAGTTTACACTACAGGGATAATTTGATGACTTTCTCCCTCGGTTTTGGATTGTACAGTTTTTTGCTTGTGACATTTACTCTGTGATCAAAGTAAAATTAGGAAATGTATACAAATAGATTTCAATGCAACTTAAGCTACAAGCATTAGTAACTCTTAGTAATGGTAACTCTTTTTTTTTTTTTTTTTAAGATTTTATTTATTTATTTGACAGACAGATGACAAGCAGGCAGAGAGGCAGGCAGAGAGAGAGAGGAGGAAGCAGGCTCCCCGCTGAGCAGAGAGCCCGATGCGGGGCTCGATCCCAGGACTGTGGGATCATGACCTGAGCTGAAGGCAGTGGCTTAACCCACTGAGCCACCCAGGCGCCCCAGTAATGGTAACTCTTGTTTTCTTTTCTTTACAGACGTATGGTCTGCAGGCTGTGTGTTGGCTGAGCTGTTATTAGGACAACCAATATTTCCAGGGGACAGTGGTGTGGATCAATTGGTGGAAATAATCAAGGTGAGAAGTTTGAATCAGAATTTTTGAATTGCAGGGAGTTTTGTTGTTATTCTGAGAATCCATATCACCCACACCAACGAAAAACTTAAAGAATGGAGAAAGTGATCCAATATCCCATAAAAAGGTCAGCTACAGAGGAATTATAAGAACACAGCCTCTTGGTTTCTAATTGAGTTACTCTTCTGTTATATGATCGTATAAAAGGTATCTTAGATATCTGATGCAAAAAACAATTGGATATATCTGTTATTTAAATTACTTAAAAGCCATAAGATCACTAAAATATATAAAAACCAAATAAAAGCACAAGCTTTGTGTATTTTTACTTACTCTGTCCTCTCTGCTCCTAATATTCTGCTGAGCACATGGTGCTTATATTTTTCAATATATAAGTATTTGTAAAATGAAAGAATGACTGTCTACTTGTATAAGCAGACCACTGATAGAAGCAGAATTTTGACTTAGGAATTTAACACAAGTTAATTTATTAGATATTACAAGCACTTTTATTAACACCAGACTTAAGATATTATTACCTTGGGATTAATATTGTCTCTTAACAGTAAGACTGAGGTTTTAATTGATTTTTTAAATGTAATTTTTAAAATTCTTAATATTTGAGACCTTAAAGTTCGTACCCTCTTTAAAAAAAAAAAAAAAAAAATCTAGAGTCTGTATATTTAGACCACTAGATTGCTTCATTCTAAGGTTACAGTTTGTCCAAAGCAAAAACACCTGCTTTCTTTGGGGTTTTAGTCTTGATTTGCTGAATATTTCTTAGAAATGTAAAATTCAAAATCTCCTTAGAGGTCATGTAGTCCAATTCTCCAATCAGTGAAAGAACCATCTTAGTTATATTCCTGACAGATGGTTTTCCAGTGTTTCCTTCAATACTTCCAACGTCAAAATACTGCTTTGGGATTCAGTCTGCTCTGTGTCTAAACACTTTAATTTAGTTTTTCTTTGCTGAAACATAACTCCTCAGTAGCTTTTATCAATTGTACACAGGACTATGATTCCATTACTTAAAATTCCTTGTACTTATTCTATAAAAATATGTCACTTTTGGTAAGGTGATTTTGCTAAATATTAATGTGCGCAAGTATGGTTAAAAAGATCAAGTGATCAGAAATCTTCCTTACTATCTATATGACTTTTTTATGATTTGCACCTGAGACCTCTGTGGTATTTGTAGTCTTTGGGGGGTAACCATATTTTAGTTTTAAATTAAACTTTAACCTTTGTTCATCAGATTTACTTTCTGATTCCCACACCACACTCAGATCTAATAAGTTCAGATAGTTTGGTCATTTGATTTCCTAAAAGCCCATTCCACATTATTCAAATTAATACTCTAATACAGAGGTTGGCAGACTTTTTCTTTAGAGAGCTAGATAAAATATTTTAGGGTTTAGGAGCTAAAGCACAAATCAAGGAAGGATGTCCTAGAGATATACAAGAGAAAACAAATTTCATTGTGGAAATTTATAATAATTGAGTACAGATTTTTTGTAATACACATCTACTAATTAGAAAATTGGAGTTCCTTGGAGCGGGGCTGTAACATTTCTTCTAATTGAGATTCAAAATTAGTATTCTCTATCATCAAATTGATTGCAAATTATTATCTATAAAATCAGTCCTTAGTTCATAGGCCCCAAAAAAACATGAGATTGGGCTGTAGTTTAACCCAAACTATGGTGCAACCATTCAGCATTTCTTTTACGTCAGGCTTTTACTTGATGTACTCAAGCTCACCATACTATAATTCTGTGGGCATATTGCTATTCTATTTGTCATTTATGTTCAGCTTATTAGAAATATGTTGCTTTTCTATGGATTATAGTTTAGAACTTTGTGATGACTTATTGTCATTAATTTCAGTTCATACTTGATAAAATTAAATTACTATCTCATGCTTGCCATCATATCTTATAAACCTTTATATCTAGAGATTTTTGCACCACACCACTATTATAGTCCTTTAATTCAGTTTTCTTCTTAGTTTGTATTTTTTTAATAGTAGAAACTATCGGTTTGTTATTAATGATTTAATTTATTATTAATGTTATTAATGATTTAATTCATTTTTATTTAGGGCTTATTTGTTTTAAGTTGTCCATGATGAATTTGTAGTAGTAGGCCAACTCTAAAATGAAATACTCTTTTCATTAATGTGTTATCTTGTCCTCTTGCATTTATATGTGAGGAACATAGTCACAACCCTGCTGTAGTTCTAAGATGACTGTCTATACATGTTTTGAAGGTAATATAAATAAGGGAGTTAGGATCCCAGAGCACTTTGGAATATCCAGCTTCTTGATCTGTTTTAGAGTTTTAAGCATAACTCCCCAGTGTAAATGAAATCCCAGTATTAGTTTACCACCCATTTGGTGACCTGAAGTTTATACATTACGTTGAGATTAATAGACATTGTGTTGTGTGTGTGAATAGCGTGACTCTAAATCCTATTGCACGGAGGTTAAATAAACATTGTACAGGTTTTGTGTATGTGTTTAATACAGTTTTAAAATCTTGTTGATCCTGTATTTCTGTTCCCTAAATATTTAATATCTCTGATGTTTCACTGAAATAAAAATACATAACTAATTCTAAGGTAGTAACTCTTCCTAGTTTTCCTGATCTAAATCATAAATTAGAAAAGAAGTTGTATAGGTTAGCTTTCAAAGTTCAGTGTTACAAAACACATTTTACATTTTAAACAGATATGGTCATTATTGCTAATCAGGAGTTCAAGAGTAGATTTGAATTTTACGTGAAATGTGGTCTTGTAAGTGCCCAAATCAGTTCTCAGTTTTTTTGAGGTAATAGTAATTAGGGAATCCATAAAAACCTCCTCTTTTCTGCTACTTTCCCTTTAAAATTTCATGGGGATTCCTTTGGAGTATCTAGAGGTAGCTGAACCCCCCTGTAAAATACTCTTCTCTCTGAATCTGAGTTTATGCAAAAAAATGAATAGTCATTCAGCAGATTTCAAGTATTTTATATGTGGTAGACTTGCCTCATTACTTTATAAACTTTCTGAGCAGGGACTTTCTTTATAATTGTGTGTCATTATCCAAAGGCACCAGAATAGTTTCCAATAAAGATTTAAATTGAATTAAGCTTCAAGACAGTCATTGTTCATTCATGAATTTGGATTACTTAGGAATTAATAAGAAAAGTTGTGATTGTTGTATATGTTGTTCATTAAATTTTATTGGCTCAGATCTCCATGCTAATAATTTGTAGCATGAGTAATACAGTTTTATAAACTGAGCTTAACTTTGTCTCATTCTAACCAACCTTTTTAATCTCCTCTCTCCCTACCCTCTAATAAGAAGACTTCTGCAAAATATTTAGGACAAATCCAATTATGTTATGGTCAAATAAGTTAAAAGTATAAAGCAAGATGTAATTGAAAGTCTTGAAAAAAATCCTTTCTAAGCATGAAGTACACTTAATTTTCTGAGGTTGATTTCATACGTAGGATTGTTAGATCAGGATTTCATTATGCCAGGGATTTCTTTCAATTAGCAATAATCGCGCCTCAGATAAACCTCATTGGCTACGATACTGCCACTGCGCAAAGCTTGCCAGGGACTTCTTAAATAAGATTTATTTTTCTTAAATTCTGCCTTAAAATACTAGTTAAAATAACCTCAAGAAATATCTGATGTGGTTTCAGATATCTGATGAAAAATACAGTATTTGGGGAGACCCTGTACCAGGAGTTTCACAAACATTGGTTCAGTGACATAGCATTGTCCATGGCATCTCTGCTATCAGTCATAGCAATACAGTTATTTAGAATAGAGTCTCTGAAAACTTGGAGAAGGTACCTTTTTAATGACAATAACATTTTTAAAAAAATATAATTATGCTGTATTTCTATGCTCAGTTCAGAAGACTTGAGAGAACACAGGCATGCAAATACAAAGAATAGAACAAAAACAGTCACTATTTTGGAACATCATGAAATATAACTTCTATAAATATTTTTATATCCTTTTCTGTGCATATATATGTTTAAACAAAAATGACATGAATAATCCATTTCTCACAAGAAGCATATTTTGACTAAGTGATCTTTGAAAATGACTAGATTCTGGTGTATGATTATATTCTGAAGTACATAATTGATATTGAGAAGAATAGCATTATGAAGGTAAAGTGATATATTATTGCCTTGGAAAGAAATTACATGATATATTTGACTTCTCAAAGATTTGATCATTAACTTATATAAATGACATGTACCCCGTATTCCCTAAATGAAGTTGAAGCACTCTATGAAGCTCTGGACCTGGGAATGCTATAAATTTTACTAACAGTTTATTTTCCATCTCCAAATTCTAAAATATAAATTTCAAGTAAGGGAACGGAAACTCAGTGCAAAGTTTAACTTCTGGATTAAAGTATCACAAAACCAAAAGTTTGAAAGAAACCATTTTTTTTTGTAGAATTTCGAATTTTAAATTAATTAGTGTTTGTAGAGATATGCCTTTATTTACTATAAATATCTACTTAGGCTTAGTAATAATTTGACCATTGCTTTCTAATGGAAGGGTTTTAGGGCTGAATTAGAGTCCCATCTCTTCATGATAGAATTTCAGTAGCTTCCATAAGTTTTAGATTTGGATATATCTCTTATAGAAAAACATGACATTAAACATACAGATACATAAATTAATTGTAGTAATAAAATTGTTATAAGGCAATTAAAATTAGTTTATCTTAAAAAACAACTTTTACTAAATTGTTGTTTAATGGCTTTTAACAATAATTACTCAATTTAGATATCTGCCTAGGTAGCTCTTATATAGGTAAGAGCTAATAATATCTTATCTTTAGTAGAAGCTTTATTTAAGAATTTGAAAGTAGGAAACAGTAAGAATGCAAATAATCTTTTGATTTTGTTACTACAGCTAAGTAGGTGGGATTATGATGCCCATCAGCAGAGAAAGATTTAGAAGAAAAAAGATTTAGCAGTGGAGAGTAGAATTAAGGGGAGAGGCAAAAGAGAGGATTTTCAGTTTTTATTGTTCTGTGATGTTGATTTTTTTCAAACCGTCTTATCTTTTAGTGGTCACAGAAACTATGAAAACAAAAATGTTTTCAATTGTTATGTGCTGGAATCTTTTATTAGCAAACAAATAAAAACATATTAAGAGCCACATTTTATTATAAATGTTTGCCTAAATAATTGTTTTCCTAGTCTTCCAGTTTGATCACTGTTTGTAGTATAATTTAGATAAAAAGATCAGTGATTACTTTGCTTCTCAAAAATCTGCATTTTCAGGTATTGGGAAACTACTGCTAATCACAAAAGCTGCCACTCATTGAGACTTTACTTTGCATCAGGCATTGAGCTAAGCACTAGACATACAGTACCGCATAGAGCCATTAAATTAATCCTAGGAAAATGATGGTGATTACCACCACCACCATATCTGGGAGAGATTGGGCGATTCACCCAATTTACCAATTTACTAAATTTTATAGCTCTGGGAGAAAAATATGGTCCTTATGTCAACTTGATATCCAGAACTGAGTGAACCATATTTATTATATATTATCTATAAACTTTTATCATATATAATCATTAATATTATATGTTATATGTATCATATATAAAATGTGATCACAAACTAAAGGAAAAAGGCCCTAAATCTTATTATAATGAATATACCAGATCAGTTCAAGATGTCTTTGGATTAGGTCTAATTGTGCTTCATCTAAAGTAATCAAAGTTATAATGGTGGATTTCTTTGCTTTCAAGTACAGCTCAACCTTAACTTTCATTATATTTGTTAAGCAAATGTTTTAGATTTTCAGTTATCCTATCCCCCTGTTATGGCTTATTCAGCACCTGTATGCATCATTCTCCTTTCCTGGCTTAACATTTTTCACTATCAAATAGTCTCTCAGACAGAGCTTTAAGATATTAATTAAGCCAGACTTTAATAAGTATAAAAAATATTTATTTTCCCAAGATTTTTAATGGATTCATGATGTATCTTTGCTAACATGCTTATGGGGTTTAATCATATATTACCTGGGGAAATATCTTATATTCCGGAGCTCTTGTGTTGGTAACAGACCATAGGAACTATATATTTAACTTAATTCTGTCTCTTTTTTCCACTTTCCAGAACATGTAAGTATACCTCATTATACATTATGGTATACACTTTTACTTATAATACATATATTGTTTGTAATTATAAATAAAATATTTGATTGCTTAATTCATTCTCTTATTATTTAAATTTTTCTATGTTTATTACTGACTGGAACAGCAATTATTAATAATTTTTGGATCCTGGACCGCTTTGAAAATCTGTTTATAGCAATGGACTCTCCTCCAGAAAAATGCATACATACCAGAATTTTACATATAGTTTCAGGTGATTCTTGGGCTTTCTGAAGCTTATCCAGGAACTTAGGTTAAATATCCCTATACTAGTACAAGGTACTATGGTTATACTTTTTGGTAACGGTATAGTGAATATTACTTCATCATTTTTTAAAGCAAGTAAGTAAAGGAGCCATTAATTATTTTAATGTAATTGCTCATCTGCATTGTTACATTAAATTTAGTGTTTTCCATAGACCAAAAGAAATTTCAGTTTTAACTTACTACTGTGAAATTTTACTGGCTCTACAATAACTTACTCATACTTGGTTAAATCTCTGTATACTGTAGGTGTGGAAAGTGGTTTCCTGGCAATGTGACCCAGTTCATCTTTTGGCTTGAGAATGACATCCATTTGAAATCTTTACTTTCCCCAAATAACAAGTGTGAGATAATAAGTTGCCAATATATGTTTTATCTAAAGAAATTTTTACACACAAATGAAGTTTCATGACATCGTCATCTCAGAAGTAATTTACTGATAGTCATATTTTAGGATCCATGTCAAAACCTTTCATAGGATTACTCATATTGGGATATATGTACCCTTTACTTAGCAATTACACATTCTTTTGCACAGTTGTGCAAAAAGTTGAATTCTTTTGTGTATTTGCTTACTCTCAAGACCCTAGTTTAATATATTATTTTTCTTTGGCATAAAGTATGTAAAGGGGCAGTTGAGAAATGGGTCAGAGTCAGAAATCTGTTAACAGCATTCATAATCCAGACCCTAATTTCAAGACCAGTGTTGAGAAATCTCTGCTTCCTTTTTTTAGCAAAAGGTTAGAAATGTTGAGAGCAATGATTCTTAACAGTTGAGCAGTGAAAAAAAATATAAAGAAACACTGGAATCTTAGGATCATTTATAGTTTATAAAAGTATACTGAATCCTGTATCATATTTATAAAACAAAATGTTTTGTTTTATTAATACACATGATAGAAAACATGAAAAAAATCACTATAGTGTTAGTGATTCTCAAAGGAAGCAAGAGTTGGGTGATGTGTGAATAAAATATTTACATGTCTTGGGGGCACCTAGGTGCTCAGTTGGTTAATTGTCTGCCCTCTGTTCAGGTCATGATCCCAGGGTCCTGGAATCAAGTCTCACATTGGGCTTCCTGCTCAGCAGGGAGTCTGCTTCTCCCTCTCCTTTTCCCTCTCCCTCTCTCTTCTCCAGCTTGCTCTCTTTTGCACACTCTCTCTCTCAAATAAATACATAAAATCTTAAATAATACATTAATTAAATAAATCTTAAAAAAAGATTTTATTTATTTACTTGACAGACAAGAGATCACAAGTAGGCAGAGAGAGAGAGAGAAGAGGAAGCAGGCTCCCTGCTGAGCAGAGAGCCCGATATGGGGCTCTATCCCAGGACCCTGGGATCAGGACCTGAGCTGGAGGCAGAGGCTTAACCCACTGAGCCACCCAGGTGCCCCAGTAAAGAAAATCTTTAAAAAATATATTTACATGTCTCAAAAGGGGGTGTGATATTTTTAAAGTTAGAAAAACAAAGTAGGGTTTTTTCCTAACTATAAAGAGATTCTGATCCCTCCCCCGCACCACCATACCGCTGCCACCCCTTTCCTTTTTTTATTCCTTTGTGAGCATACTACTTTGATTGAGATTCACCTAGGAAAAAAAGGTCTTTTTTGACTCCTGTGAATATGTGTTAGCCAAGAATGACTTTTACTTACATTCAAGAGTTTGCTGAATCAAAACAATAGCTACCTTTCTGGGGAGAACGAGAGGACTTGTTTCCAAGTATAAAATTTTATTCAAGAAATAACGAGAGTGAAAGCAGTCTTTAAAAAGAGTAATGAAGGGGCACCTGGGTGGCTCAGTGGGTTAAAGCCTCTGCCTTTGGCTCGGGTCATGATCCCAGGGTCCTGGGATCAAGCCCCACATCGGGCTCTCTGCTCAGCAGGGAGCCTGCTTCCTCCTCTCTCTCGGCCTGCATTTCCACCTACTTGTGATCTCTGTCTGTCAAACAAATAAATTTAAAAAAAAATTTAAAAAAAAAAGAGTAATGAAACTGGAATAATTGTAATTCCAATTTTAGAAACTTATTATGTGACTGTGGCAATCAAGAGAAGTGCATATACATTTCTTACAGTATTTGGCTGTAAGAAAGAAGGAAATCCTGCCATTTTCAAAAACATGGTTGGACTTTAAAGGCATTGCCCTAATGGAGATTAGCCTGACAGAGAGAGATAAATACTTCATGGGATCACTTATATGTGAAATCAAAAAAAGAAAAGGAAAGAAAGAAAAAAGTCATAATCATAGAAAGAGCGAGTGGAAAAGTGGTTGCCAAGGGCTGGGTAGTGGGGAGAAATGAGGAAAGGTTGGTAAAAGGTACAGACTTTCAGCTGTGAATAAGCCGTAGTGATCTGATGTATAGCATGACAACTATAGTTGATAACACTGCATTATTTAATCAAAATTTTCTAAGGGAGTAGAACTTAAATGTTCTCAAAAAAAGGATAAAAATGTCTGGTGATGTATGTGTTAAAAAGGTGGTGGAGATCCTTTCACAATGTATTTATACATCAGATCACGAGGATGTACACTTTATATGTCTTATAATTTTGTCAGTCATGTGAAAAAAAGAGAAAGAGAAAAAAGACAAAGTGACACAAGCATAGCCCTATAGATCAATGAATTAGAATTGAGAGTCCAGAAATAAACCTTTACGTTTGTCATATGACAAGGGTTCCAAGGCACTTCAGTGGGGGAAAGAACAGTCTTTTTAGAGCTTGGAACTAAATATCCATTTGCAAAAGAGTGATGTCGGACTCCTACCTCATACTGTATTATAAAAACTAACTCAAAATGGATCAGAGACCTAAAGGCAAGAGCCACAACTGTAAAACTTTTGGAAGGAAACCTTTATGACTTTCAGTTAAAAAGTGATTTCTTAGATATGACACAAACAATAATAGAAAAATACATTCATTGAACTTCAATATTTAAAACTTTTTTAAAAAACATTAAAACCTACAGAATGAGAGGAAATTTTTACAAATCCTATATATTATAAGGTACTTACATTCAGAATATGTTAAGAACTCTTAAAACTCAACAATAAAGACAGTCTGATAAAAAATGAGTCAAAGGTCTGAATAAACATTTCCTTAAAAACATCCAAATGGCCAGGAAGCACAAGAAAAGATGCTTAACATCCTTAGTCATTAGAGAAATGCAATTCAGTACCATAATAAATACATCACGTTCAAACTAGGATAGCTAGAATAAAAAGAAACAATAACTAGTGTTGGTGAAGGTATGGGGAAATTAAAACCTTCACACATTGCTGGTGGGATTGTAGAATGGTACAAACCAAAAACGGTTTATATAAATGTGTTTAAAATATTAATCATAGAATGACCATATGACCCAGCAATTCCATTCATAGGTCTGTACCTCAGAAAATTGAAAACACATGTCCACACAAAAACTTCTACACAGATGTTCAAAGCAACATCATTTATAGCCAAAAAGCGCAAACGTTTCAAATGTCCACCATCTGATGAATGAATAAAGAAAATGTCAAGCATGAAAGGCCCCATGTTGTGTGATTCCATTTATGTGAAGTGTTCAGAATAAACACATCTGTTTAGATTTGTTAGAAAGTAGGTAAGTAGTTGTCAGGAGCTTGGGAGGAATGGGAATGAAAGTGATTGTTCTTGGGTATAGTGTTTCATTTTGCGGTGATGAACATGTTATAAAATTAGATGACAGTGATGGTTGTACACCTCTGGGAATATACTAACAACCACCAAGTTGTATAATTTAAAGGAATAAATTTCATAATATGTGAAATATATCTCAATAAAGATGTTATTTTTTAAAAAGAATGTGGGCATCTATCTGTGGAATTCTTGGTGAGGTAGCTTTGTTTCCACCATATTTTAAGGAAGGCAGTGAACTCTGACCATAATTTTGCTAAGGACTCCAGAAGACTTCTCATATTTATACATCTATTCCCTGGCTCTCAGAAAGAGAGGGGGAACAGATCAAGTTAAGTCATAGTTGGTGTAAGGGTGAATGGTGTAAGAGCATAGACACTTTAAGGGACCCTCCTACACTAGTTCATTCCCCCTAGGCAGAAAACTTTAAATTAGTCAAATCATTTAGTTGTATTCATATAACATGCTTGCTGCCCTTTTCAATTAAGTTCTTTTTTTTTTTTTTTTTTGTTTTTTTTTTTAACAAGTAGGCGGAGAGACAGGGGGGGGGGGGGGGGAGGCAGGCTCCCTGCTGAGCAGAGAGCCTGGTGGGGTTTGAATCCAGGACCCTGGGATCATGACCCGAGCCGAAGGCAGAGGCTTTAACCCACAGAGCCACCCAGGAGCCCCTTCAATGAAGTTCTAATGAGATTTTAAAAATTCATGCTGCCCTTGTTAGGGCTTTTTATTCCTTGCCTTCTGGAATTTGGAAGGGAGAAACCACAAAACCAAGAATTTCTTATTCCAAAATCTCAATCAAATATTATGGGGAAGATGTAGAAATTAGATAAAATCTTCATATCTTGAAAGGTATTGTAGTGAAATTTTTTAAAAAAGATTTTATTCATGTGGGGCGTCTGGGTGGCTCAGTGGGTTATAACATTGTATCAGTGTTATGGAAGCAAAAATGTAGTGGTTCCAGTGTCATTAAAATACTGATATTTTGAAATACAGTAGTTCAGTGACATGTTTTACTAGTTTTTAAACCAGAGACATTTGTCAAGTTTATGGTACAGGAGCCAACCTGAGAGTTACACAAACTGAAAAACAGTTCTTTTTTGCAAAAAAGAAGTGAAGATGTTTCATTGTTCAACCATGGTACATATAATCTCTCTGGCCTCTATGTTAATTCAGTTTTTATCCACTGATTTAAAAAGTTTCGTTGTAGACGTAGCCATGCATCCCTTTAGTCTTTCATGGTATATGTCACTTTAACTACTACTATTGTTTTTGTTAGGTGCTGGGCTAGAACATAGAGGGTTCTTGCTCTCAAGGAGTTCAGAGACTAAAGGGAAGAGAGGAAAAACTGAGGACAATAGAGTAAGGCAGGTATTATCCCAGAAGTCTAGGCAGAGTACAAAGGCAGAAGTATTCTCTTTGGAGTTGGTGCTGTCTGGAAATGCATCATAGGACAGGTAACTTTTGAGCTAAACCTTGAAACATGGAAAGGTACTCAGCATTTAGAGAAGGGAAGGAAATAGAGGACATACGTATGAATTTGGGCAAAGATGCTTCATGAAAATGGGTCTATTGTGTGTTTATGGTTTGAGCTTAAGGTTCTGAATGGTGGGTATAGTGGAATATGAGTTTACTGGGGAAGAGAAGGCTGGACCTGTGGGCTGTGGCCAGATCACATTAGCCTGTAGGTAATTGGAAACCACTGCAGAATTTTAAGTAGAAGAATAACAACTTTCTAATTGGATTTCTTTTATTTCACCCTTGCTTTTAAGACTGTACATGTAGCATTCTGTTGCTGAAGTTTGGCGACCTCTGGTGTTGAAGTATTAAAAACAAAGCTGTGAAAACCTCATAGCTTTTCTCAGATGAGTCTTAGCTTTATTTCTTTGAAGAAATAAATCATAATTCCTAATTTGATATTTATCAGTGTCTGGGTACCTATGTAGCTAAATGAATGAGAAAATGTTACAACAAATTTGGATGGGACTGGCTACAAATGAAATGATGGATTTAACCATGCACAGCATACCCAGAGGAATATGGCTGGACTGATACTCTGAGTCTTTGAATGTTTTCACCACCTAACTCCTCATGATCTAGGATGATGGGCCAAAGAAAATGTGTTTTTTTGCAGTAAATGGAAGGGTTTTTTTCTAATAATAAATAACTGAGAATACATAAACTCTTTCCAATGGTGTGATCATTTTTAACATCTCCCCCCTTTTTTAATTGTGTGAACTATCATACTTACAGAAAGTACATACAACATTTATGTGCAGTTTCATTTCCTTTAAGTCTTTGAAGGAACTCACTTTTGAGGAAATCCATAAATAAGGTTTTGTTTTAGGGTTTTGTTTGTTTGTTTTAAGTATTTCCTTAGTCAAAAAGTTTGGGGAAATGTATTTTTCTATCTTTTAAAATTTAAGGGAACTCTTAAGACTTGATTGTGTCTGAAATGATGAGGTCTGTTTCAAACATTTTTTTATCCATGAAGTGAAAAGTTTTAATTTATATAATTTGAAAGGTTCCATATGTATAATTCGGATGGAGTAAGGTAGAAATACACTCTGCATATAATAAAATCTAATATAAAACATAAAGATATGCTCATGTAGAAATAGGATAATCAGTTTGTTAAATTGTCTTGAATTTATTGTGTTGATTACAGATAGTGATGCATTTAGAATCTTTGCTCTTTAACCTGTACTCACTTACCTTTAACATTGTTTTCCCCTCAATATTCAATTCTTAATTTCTATCACCATTGAGCTGTTAATATTACCCAAATCAGGCCGTTTTCCACTCTACACATAGTGTGTAGAGAATGTGCTTCGGACTCATTTGCTTTCTAGACTCCTTACATAATTAATCAGCTCTTGTCTTTCCTTCCAGAACCCTTTCCTGAATCACTTGCCCACTCTAGTGCAGGGTAGAACTTTCGCCTCAACATATCTACACTTAAACTTTGTTCTACTGATCTTTGCAGATTTTATAAGTCTCTCTACCCTAGAGTACTATTTAAGATAGAAACTCAGTAAATGTCTTGAATGAATGAATGACTTAAGAGACTGAGCAAAAACCTTTAAATGCCTCTTGATTGTCTTACCTTTGCATTCTTTGCATCTTAAATCATACCTTTGCTTTCTTTTTAAATTTTAATTAAATTATAATGTATTATTTGTTTCAGGGGTACAGGTCTGTGATTCATCAGTCTTACACAATTCACAGCACTCACCATATCGCATATCCTCCCAAGTGTCCATCACCCAGCAGCCCTATCCCTCCCACTCTTCTCTCCTCCAACACCCTCAGTTTGTTTCCTGAGATTGAGTCTGTTACGGTTTGTCTCCCTCTCTGGTTTCATGAGGAATTTGAGAAACAAGACAGAATCATAGGGGAAGGGAGGGAAAAATTAAACAAGATGAAATACTTTGCTTTCTTAAAAACTGTTCATATTGTATATAAAATAATTCTAGTTGTAGGGTTTGGTATAGACTCTTGATACTCTGTTTTTGTTTTTTTTTTAAGATTGATTTATTTATTTGATCACAAATAGGCAGAGAGGCAGGCAAGAGAGAGAGAGGAAGGGAAGCAGGCTCCCCTCTGAGCAGAGAGCCCAAAGCGGGGCTTGATCCCAGGACCCTGGGATCACGACCTGAGCCGAAGGCAGAGGCTTTAACCCATTGAGCCACCCAGGCGCCTCTAGACTCTGATACTTTCAATGCTAGTCTTAACAAAGCAACAGAAGAAGGATAAACATCTGGTTTTGTTTAGTATAGTAAATGTATCACAAGATGTAATTTACATAAAATAAAAGTAATTTTTAAAAAATATTTATTTGACAGAGATCACAAGTAGGCAGAGAGGCAAGCAGAGAGAGAGAAGGAAGCAGGCTCCCTGCGGAGCGGAGATCCTGATGTGGGGCTCCATCCCAGGATCCCGGGATCATGACCTGAGCCAAAGGCAGAGGCTTGACCCCACTGAGCAACCCAGGTGCCCCAAAAGCAGTCATTTTAAGTATGCAGTTTAATAAGCCTTGGTAAACATATATAACCACTATCCAGTCTAGATTTAGAACATGTCCACTGCCCCAAAAATTTCCTGTGTACAGCCTGGGGTGAGTAATCATCCCAATGTGCCCAGGACCTGAGGGCTTTTCTAGGATAGCACCAGGCAAACAGGACAGTTGATCATTCTGTTCATGCCCCTTTATAGTTGGTCCCCCATCTTCTTTCTCAGGTGTGACCATTGGTCTGCTTTCTGTCACTACAGATTAGTTTTTCCTATTCTATAATTTCATTTAAATGTATGTTTCTTTTGTATCTGGCTTTTCTAGCTCAACATCTTGTTTTTGAAGTTCATCCATGTTGCCTGTTTATTCCATTTTATGCTGAGTTGTATTCTGTTAACATATCAAGAGGTTTTTTTATCCGTTTACCTGTACATTGATGTTTGGCTTTGGTTTTTAGCTATTACAAGTAAAACTGGTATAAATGTTTGTTTATAAGTCTTTTTACAGGTATATGTTTATATTTCTCTTCAAGAAAGGATTAAGATTAAAGTTGCTAGCCATATGATAACTGTATGTTACCTTTATAAGAAGTTACCAAGATATTTTCAAAGTATTCTACTGGTTTTCACTCCCAACAACATATGAGAGTTCCTGTGTTCTACATCCTTACCTATAAATGGTATTCGTAGTAATTTCAAGTATAGTCTTAAAATTACTTTTATCATTAGAAAATGACCCTCTTTATTTTAATTTCCTTGCCCATAAGTCTCCATTTTCTGATAATGTAGATACTCCATCTTTCTAATGATAAGTGTTTGCATGGTATAACTTTCTGCATTTTAACCTATGTGTCTTTATATTTAAAGTTTCTTTCTCACAGACAACATAGACTTACTGTCTTTTTGTAGTCTGGCAATTACTACTTTTTATTTGGACTGTTTAGACCATTTACATTCAATGTAATTATCGCTGTGGTTGAGTTTAAGTATTTTACTTTGATATTTATTTTTCATTCCATTTTTTTTTCTCCTTTACTGCCACCTTATGGATATAATGAGCCTTTTTTATTTCCCCAATGGGAAGTTTAAGCTATACATCCTTATTGTATTTTTTAAAGTTGTTCCGAAATTGAAAATAGACATGTTAATTTTGTCACAGTCCATAAATAATAATATACCACTTCACATATGAAGTAAGAACCTTGCAACAGTATATTTCTATTTCCCTTTCCTGTCTTTTATGTTACTGTGGTCAGACATTTTTACTTCTATAATACTTTTATAATACTTCGTTGTTTTGCTTTAAGCACTCTGTTTCTTAAGAAATTTAAAAGCAAGGGAGAAATATATGTTTAGCCACATATTTACCATTTTTGGTGGTCTCTATTCCTCTGTATAGATAGGAATGTCCATTTGGAATCCTTTTCTTTGATCCTGAAAGTACTTTCTTATAGTGAAAATCTGGTGACAAACTCTCTTAACTTTTGTTTGCTTAATAATGTCTTTTGAAGGTTATTTTCAGCAGATATACAATTTCTTGGTTTCCAGCTTTTTCTTTTCATTCTTTGGAAAGGTCTCTAGTTTCTTCTGGATTGGGTTGTTTCTGATGAGTAGTCAGCTGTTATTCCTGTTGTTAATACACTGTGCATATAATGTGTCTCTTTGTTTTCGGAAAGGTTTTTCCTTTATCAATGGGTTTTACTGTTTGACTGTAACTCTGTATGGTATTTTTTTGTATCGTATTGCTTGAGATTCATTGAACTTTTCATTATTTTCATCAAATTTGGAAAAATTTTAGCCACTATTTCTTCAGATAGTTTTTTTTTTATTGTTGTTGTTCCCCCCATCCCCCTTCTGAAACTTGAAACTTCTCAAACATGTACATGTGTTTTTCTGGATTTTTTTTTTAATCTCCATGCTTCAATTTTTTTCATTTCTTTTTCTTTTTCTTTTTTTTTTAAGATGTTTATTTATTTTTGAGAGAGAGAGGGAGAAAGTGCACAAGCATGAAGAGGGGCAGAGGGAGAAGCAGACTCCCTGCTCAACAAGGAGCCTGATGTGGGACTTAGTCCCAGGACCCAAGGATCATGACCTGAACCAAAGGCAGATGCTTAATCAACTGAGCCATCCAGACACCCCTATATTGACCACCTTTAAGCAATTATGCTTTCAAAGTAATTCAGTAACAACATCAGTTTCTGTAACTTGGGCTTTGTAGTAAACTATTCTTGCAGTACATTTGCAACATGGATGGTAGTAGAAGATATTATGCTAAATGAAATAAATCAGTCAGAGAAAGACAAATACTATATTATTCTACTCATGTGGAATTTAAGAAACAAAACTAATGAACATAGGGGGAGGAAAGGAAAAATAGAAAAAGTCAAAAATAGAGGGGAGCAAACCAGAAGAGACTCTTAACTATAAGGGAACAAACTGAGGGTGTCTGGAGGAGAAGTCAGTGAGGGGAGGGATAACTGGTGATGGATATTAAGGAGGGCGCTTGATATAATGAGCACTGGTTGTTAACATGCAACTGATGAATCACTAAATTCTATCCTGAAACTAATAATACACTGTATGTTAAGTAAATTGAATTTAAATTTTAAAAAAAATAGAACAAAATAAAAATAGAAATTCTTGGCAATAAAATTACTTAGAGTATGCAGAGCTATATTATTTGCCCACCATTTAACATTCCAACCAAGATCTTACACACGTGAAATAATCACAACAGACAAAAATATTGCAAAGTTGCATAGTTAGTATTGCAGATATACTTAAGCAAAGTAAGTGTGGGATTTACAGTAAGAATCTATAGTTAAGGAAGCCTGAAAATGATATATCAAAATTACTAAATCATAAGAATTTTTGCAAGAATTTGTAAAATAAGTTTGAGATTTGTTAAACTTTCTAATTTTCTTTAGCTAATTAGATGCTTGCATTTCTTCATATAATTCTTATATTGCCTAAAATCTATAATATTAACAGTTCAAGATACTCTTTTTATTAAGTTGAATTACCAGGTATGGGTAGATTTTATTTAAATTATGAAGGGTTTTGTTAAGTCTGTTTAATTTTTTAAACTTAAAATTATAGCCTCGTGATCTTACAAAATCTTAGTATACCCTGCACAATTCAAAAGGATTTAGATTTCCCTTTATGGTAAAATCAGTGGAGTTTACGGAAATGATTTTTTAAATTATTTTTTTTTAATCTTTTCCTTGTTTTTGCTATTAATGTTGGGTAGACCATTTTAAGGAGTCAACTGCACATGCATTTGAATCCCATATTTACAAATGACAAACTGTAGCTTTGAGAAGTCAGTTTACCTCCATCAGCTGTAGTCTTAAGTATAAAATGGGTAATAATGTATTATGAAATTTAAATGTGAAAAGAAAATTGATACACCTCACCCAGAGCTTTTACATACTGAGTGGTCCATAAATGTTTCTTCTCTTTGTTCCCTTTTTCCTCACTGTGGGATCTTTTAAAAGGAGAACTTACATATTTTGTCGCCACTTACTTATTTCAGATGATGGTCTGTTTGCTCTTTTCATGGTTGATCTCACCATGATCAGAAAGTAAGTCACTTCATGGCCAGATATACTGAACACCTTTATTTACTCTGAACTAATTATGTCATAAGTTACTCACCTCTCTGTTCTTTAAATGTTTACTTTCCTTGGCCTCCATGGTACCATTGTCTGTAGGACTTCTTCCAGTCTCTTGGACTTCTGTCTCAGTTTTCTTTTTAAATTTCCCTTTTCCTGGAGCACCTGGGTGGCTCAGACGTTAGCATCTGCATTCGATTCCGGTCGTGATCCTGGGTCCTGGGATCAAGCCCTGCATCAGGCTCTCTGCTTGGCTGAAAGCCTGCTTCTCCCTCTCCCCATTCCCCCTGCTTGTATTTTTATTCTCGCTGTCTCTTTCTCTGTCAAGTAAATAAATAAAATCTTCTTTAAAAATTAAAAATTGGGGGGTTTTTTCCACATATTTCTGTCCTGTGGGTCCCCATCTTTAGTACACTTTTCCTTCAGCGTGCTTTACCTGTTATACCCTTCTGCAGCCACCTAGCACCTATACATCAGGTACTACCAGACCTGTTTTTCTACCCTCAAGCCCTCTTCTAAATTCTATACCCATTATTTACCACTTAGTTCTTCTTGATTGTCTTGGATACTATTTCCTCTTCCAGCTCTGTGCCTTCATGCTTAATAGTATCAACATCTTTCACAACTACCAAATTAGAAATAGAAATTGTTCATCTTCCAACCAAGTCCAATAAACAGATTCTTTGATACCATCTCCTAAAATTGGTTTGCCACTGATGAGATTTGAGTTATGTCCTAGTTCTGGCTCTGATTAGTTCTCACCTCTGAAAAGTTGCTCCTTCTAGTCCTCAGTTTTTCTCACCTCTAAAAATGTTTGGACTAGGTCAGAGGTTGGCGACTAGGGCCTAGGAGCCAAATGCACTCTGCTGTTTTTGTAAATAAACTTTTCTTTATAGCTGCATTGTGCCACAGCAGCAGAGTTGAGTAGTGACAGAGGCTCTATGGGCTACAAAGCCTAAAGTATTTACTCTCTGGCAGAAAAAGTTTGCTGACCCCTGTTCTACAGGGTCTTCCTTTTAGTTTCCATCTCTGTTAGCCAGCCTGGAGAGAAACTAGTTTTAAGATTTTTAAAAAATAATAAGAAAAAGAATAGAGAAATGATTATAGCAGTTGAGTATTTGGCAAGGGAAATTAAACATAGAAAATCCTAGGACATTAGAATCTTTGTTTCCCCATCTAATGGTCTTAGACATTCAAGATCATGTGGCTATAAAAGGGATAAAAAGATCTCCATTGCTGCTTCATGGTGACAGTAAGGCATTTGGTTAATTGCTTTTAAATGATCGATAGTGTACAAATCAGTGATTCCGTTTACTGGATAGTACCTAGCTTCTTAAAAGTTACAGATACACATATTTTGAAGGTAGAGGACACAGTCAATTAGAATTATAATTAATAATGATATCATTTTTATATATATTATATATGATATAATAATAGATATATAATTTGTATCACTGTCAAAGCAGATTATTTCCCATTTTAATAAAAGATTTTCTACATGTACACACTGTGTATATTAAAGGAAGATTCCAAGTATGTAAAAAATGCTTAAATAAAAGTCATAAATATTAAACCTTAATGATACATATGCTGACATGTAGTAATGTCTGCAACTGACTTTGAAATGTATCCCAAAAATAAGGTGGATTGATGTATGGATAGATGGATGGAAACGTGATGAACCAAACGTAGTAAAACATTAATCATGTTTTTAAGATAGTTGTTATAAAGGAGAGGGTTTTCACTTTAAAAAAAAAAGTGCAACTTTTCTTTATATTTGAAATTTTTCATTGTAAAATTTTGGGTAAAGGTTTAGACATGAGTGGCTGTGAGATAGGAATTTAGGGAGAAGATACGGGAGTGAAAGCACACATAATACATAATATACCTTCTTGCTTTCACATTAAATAATTAAAAGTTTTTCGTATGTTAAGCAAACCTTGTGTATAGTGCATGTATTTCTCAGCTGTTTTATTGTGTATTTCACAGATTTACTTCAATTGGGAATATCCTTCTACTGGGAATACTCTTAGGATGTAATAAAAAAAAATAAGAATTATAATATTCACTTCAAAGAGTATCCTGCCTTTTTATTATTATACAGTTTGTAGCTTAAATTATCTCACATAGCCCCTATCAGAAAGTTAAATGGCTGATAAGTGCATGTGATCTCTGTCCATACAGTAAAAGGATGCATTTACTAATGGACATCATACAATTCGCATTTTTTAGCATTCTTACCAACTTGTGGGGAGTTTTGACTGTGTCCTGTGTTAACAAAATACTGAATAAATAGAGGGAAACTGCACAGGAAATACTCATTGATTCAGAAGTGGGCATTTCTTAATTGTTGATTGTGATGTATATCATAATGCCAAAATATGTTAAAATGTGTTCAGTGTAAAGCACAAAAATAAAGCAAATATCTGTGTAATTATCACTCATGTTAAGAATTAGAAGAATTACTTATGCCCCATCCCAGTCACAGTCTCTCTTACATCTTCCTATTAAGCTGAATAATCTATTCTTAATTTTTCCAATGAATATTCCCATGTTTTTTATTAGTTTTACAGTTTTACTATGTATACTAAAATACAGTTTAGTCTTGCCTGTTTTTAAGCTTTATATAAGGCGCTCTTACGGTATGTTTTCATTGTTGAGAAAACTCACCATTTTGTGAGATTTATCAGAAGGTATGTGTAGCTCTGCTTCATTCATTTTCATTATTAGTGTACCACTTTATGACTATACTACGGTTTATTTACTAATTCTACTTTTGGATTTTTGCTTGTGCCCGTGGTATTTTATTATGAACAGTGTTGCTTTGGGTGTATAAAAAGTTTCTCTAGGCTAGAGTGTAACCTTAAAGTGGAATTACTAAGTTGTAGGGTCATTGAAGGTATGTGTTATGTACTTATTTATTCATGTCATTGCTCTTGGGTTTTTTTGTTCAGCAGCTAAAAGGATCCAGTGGGATTGCATTTGGGGGGCAGAATTATTGTTTAGCTCACTCTGCCTTTTTCACTCCTCCCCGCTTTGCCAGTACATACAAACACACACACAGACAGAGACACAGATGCACACACACATAACCTTCATCAAGGGGTAAAATAGGATATAAATGTTTGCTTTATTATTTAAAAATAAAAATTAAGATTCCTTTTTAGCCTTCATATTTTAAGTGTGAATAGTTCCTGATTTACAAGTATTTGATATCTACAGCTGCAAAGGCCAGAGACTTCCCTTCCCAGTACTAGATAATACCTTGCTCCTCTCTAAAAAGCTGTACTTCTGCTACAAGGAAGGGAGGATATATAACTAGATATGTGTTTCCAGTGCCCAAAAATAAGCTCTCCACAGAATAATGTATTATAATTTAGATTATTTTTATACTTTTTTTTTCTTTTCAATAACCTCAGGGGTTTGCTCAGAAATTATCTTTTAGGAATTAAAGGTCAGTTTTTAGTTAACTGGATTTCTTTTGGGCTTTTATTGACAAATAATACTATAGCTCAGAATGTCCTTTCCACTTATCTTACTTAAACTTTATGCACTCAGATATTTAAATAATTATGAAAGATGTAATTGGCATATAACAAAGTGCATGTTTTTAAAGTATACAGTTTGGGAAGTTTTGACATATGTATGCACACATGAAACTATCAAGATAATGAACATTTTCCTCACCCCAGTAATTTCCTAGTGCTCTTTGTAATACTTCTCTCCAGCCTTTCACAATCATGGCTTTTCTTTCTGTTGTTGTAAACAAAATTTTCTAGAATTCCCTATGAGTGAAATTATACAGTAGGTACTCTTTTTGGTCTGGCTTCTTTTATTGGGTATAATTACTTGTAGATTCAGCCATGTTCTTTTTTTGTTACTGAGTAGCATTCCATCATATGGATATACCACCATTTGTTTATTCATTCATCTGTCATGGACATTTGAGTTGTTTCTGCTTTTTGGCACCTGCAAAATAGATGTTATGCACATTTGTGTAAAAGTTTTTGTATGAACATATGCTTTCATTTCTCTTGGGTAAATACTTAGGAGTGGGAGTGATGGATATATGGTAAGTATATGTTTAACTCTTTAACATACTGCCGAAGTTTTTTCTAAGGTGCCATACAATTTTACATTTCCACTAGCAGTGGATGAGAGCCTCAATTGCTCTGCATCCTCACCAAAACTTGGTATACACAATCTTTTTTTTAACTTTACTCTTCTGAGTTAGATATGTAGGTGGTATCTTAACAGTTTTAACTGGCACTTCCCTGATGATAATAATGTTGAATATTTTTTCATGTGCTTATTTACTATGTAAATAAGGGTAAACTGTCTTTACTTTACTTGGGTAAAGTGTCTGGTTGTATCTTTTGCCCATTTGGGGGGAGGGGTGTTTGTCTTTTTGTTTTTGAATTATAGGACTCTTGTATATTCTAGGTAGAAGTCCTTTGCAGAATGTATGTTTTACAAGCATTTTCTTTCAGTTGGTAGCTTGCCTTTTTATTTTCTTAAGAGTATCTTTTGAAGAACAAAACTCTTAAATCTTGATTAAATTCTGGTTTTAATGAAATCTAGAGAATTAGAACAACAAAAAAAAGCAAACACACACACACACACAAACCCTGCAGTTCTTACTTTGCCCTGATTATTCACTGGTTGCCACCACAAATCAAGTACTTACTACATTACACTCCTTCTTTGCCACTCTATTTGAATTGTAAATGGCCAAATATTTTAACAAATTTGTTTTATACCAGGCTTTAGAATCATAAAGACAAGTAGTGATGTATGTCATCTTTCTCCAAAGTCCTTATTTTTAGTAATTAGTATTTCTTCCCATCCCGTCATCTGTTTTGTGCATTTAGTTCTGTATGCTTTCCTTTGTCCAGCCCATACTATGTCAGAGGCAGTGAAGTGCTCAGTGTATTTTTATCTTGTATTACAGTTACACTTTTTCCCACACACTAACATCTAAGTTCATTATAACAAAAAATCTCTGGCTCTTTGTATTCTCCATATGTCATCGCATAGTTTCTTGTACACAGGGAACAATCACTAAATATTCATTGATTGAATGGAATTATTGATGACAGTATCTGAGTAAGGTTCTCCTGATTAATTTATTGATAATAAACCCTTTGGCTATACTTTACTAAATGCAGTAGATGGTTTTTCTTGATAGAACGATGTTTGATTTTTACTTGAATGTTTTTAAGTGATCTTTTTGTATAACCCTGGTTTAACATGATTATCATAAAAGTCTGTGTAGGGTAATACAGCATAGGATCTATAGTCAGTTAAAAATCTTTTGCAAAGTCTGCTCTGTTTAATGAATAATATATTTCATGACTTTGGAATTCTTTTTTCCAATGAAACCAGTACATTAAAACATAAAGATTGTATTTGAATGTATATAGGAAAATACGGCAATAACTTGGCTTTCTGTGTCTAGGTCCTGGGAACACCAACAAGGGAGCAAATTAGAGAAATGAACCCAAACTACACAGAATTCAAATTCCCTCAAATTAAGGCGCATCCTTGGACTAAGGTGAGTCAAAATGAGTTTTTTTAGCACATTAACCAATAGTTAACTTAAACTTTCATTGTTTTTAAACTAAACTATTTTGGTACTAGATAGCTCCCTGAGTACAAAGTACATAGCAGTTCTGCATGTAAAGATAGTTGGGTAGTTATACTTTAGTGTTTCAATGACTGTATACTTTTTGTCCCCATTGATTTTCTGTAGGCAGTTTTCAGCCTGGGGTTTTATTTGTAGGTTGAGGACAGTGTACCTATACCATTAAAATACAGAATTTCATTAGGTATAATATCTTATATATAAATAATAACTGCATAAAACTCAAAAGTCAGTTTCTTTAACAGAGGTACTTGCTCAATATCAGGTAGCATATGAAAACATGTATTTCATATATTTTCTTAATTCATTTTTGAAACTGTTTATAGGCCTTATGATACTATGTGTTTTTCTTCTTTTGATTGCTTTCCTTTTGGTATTTCCAGAGGGAAATAAAAAGATTTGATCTTATTGGAGTATACATTGAAAGCATTGATATGTTAATGGGATGTCATTAGCCATTGGATAGCCTAACCGATCTTAGAGCATAGATGGAACCAGTTTGAAGAGCATAAGTACTAATTTACAAAAAAGCTTTATTTTTTTGCTTTGATGCGTGATTGAAGTGATTTAAGATAGATTTTATTAAAAAATTTTTTCATTTCAGTTTAACTTGTGACATTAAAGGCAGGAAAAAAAAAATCTCATTAGGGCTTATTGCTAGATTGAATCTCTAGCATCCTTATTCTACAGTTTAAGAAACTCTGGTCAAAGATACCAAGTGAGTTACTCAAGATTACATAGGTGGCCATGACAAAGCCAGGATTAAACTTTTACTCATGTTTGTGTGTGTGTGTGTGTGTGTGTAATGCCAGACTTAAAGTTATACACCATGCACCTCCTCTCATGTTTACTTAAATTTCATTATGTATTTTTGTGAGTTAATAAAGTTCAGCTCTTCTATAGTTCAATCAGAGATTTTCTGTACTTAAAAATGTACATATAGCAGTTTGTTTTGAGCAGGGATAGGTTTATTTAATTGTTTATAGACCTTTTATAATAAGAGGTGACATAATTTAGAGCTACAAATGAAATAATTTATATTCCCAAATTCAAAGTAAGTCTTTCTTTCTCTGAATTGTATTATGATTCTAGTTACTTTCCTTCAAGTTCTCACAATCTTATCTCTCTTCATTGCAGAAGATCTTTTTATTACTAATTACTTACTTATATCAGAATTTGGTATTGGTGTTTTAGTGCCAGAATTAGAGGTTAGCTTTCACTGACCATGATGTTGCCTTCCCTGCCACACTTAAAATTTATAGTAAATGCTGAATGTTATGAGATAAACCATTCTTTGATCTTTACACCTAAAGTTTATTTTGAATCTTGGTCAGAAAATATTTGGGGTCTTTCACCTTGCCCTTAACTCAGAGAGTCCTAGGTGGCCAATAGGATTTAAAGGCTGAATTGCAGTTTGAATCCAGTGAATTTATTATTAAAGTGTTTACAAGTGATTTGTAGTATACTATGATTTCAGTCATGTTAAAGAAAAACAAAAAAAAAACAAAGACAGTTCTGTATAATGAATAAATCCAGGGAAATATTCCAAAATGCTAATGGTAGTTTGGTTGAGAAAAGTATAGGTGATTTTATTTTCTTTGTTTTACATTTCCATATTTTCATTAATAAGCATGTCATTTTTATGAAAAAAGAAAAATAAAGCTCTTTTTGGTGTAATCTAAGTATTCCTCACATGCTATCCTTGATATAGAGTATCTGACCAATATAATGCTGAAGTTGAAGTTATGAAATTTTATTTAACAGTCCCTATCATTTTTTTTTTTAATCAAGACTACTACTAATATTAGTATGTGGCATATTCGGCATTTCTTCCCCCTCCCCCCTTGGATTATATCTTTTCAAGTATTAGCCAGGATGGAATGTGAGGAATGGTAGATTATAATTAAAGAGTAGTCAACAGAAGATGTGTGGTCAGTTTGTCTGCTTTACATCTTCCTTTGCTCCTGTGGATTCTTGATGTTTTATATCTTACACTAATGCTCTTTAAACTTGAATAATCTATACAAATCCCTTTTATTTGTTTGTTTTATTTAGGCTTCCATTTCTATTTCATGTGTAGGATGATGACTCCATTCTCCCACCTATTTTGTCTGTTGAAAGTACTATGAACTCTCCATTTATATAGTGTGCCTTGACATAATTTGATTTTATTATGTAATAAGCACACTTGTATTAATTTCTCATTGGTGTACACAACTAGATTGATGTTTTTATGGTTGTAAACACAAAACCAAATTCAGACAAAAATTCCACGGCACTGTTCTGCCATCTGGATGAATCCAAATGATCCAAAATATGCTAATATTGATTTTCAAAATAGGTTATTATCAAAATGAAAAGACAAAATTTTAAATTTCTAGAAGGAACACAATCCCTTCTCCCCTCTGTTATGATCGTGAACACCAACTTGAGAAGTACTCTGTTATGTTAGGCAGCCAATAAAGGGGTTGTTTGGGTTTTTTTTTAAAGAAATGCATAATATTGTTCTCTAAAGAAAAGAGCTTGTTGCTCTTTGAGAGCAGGTAAACAAAGTCTGGAAACAAAAGCTATTTTGCCTTTATTTTAGTCTTCTGATAGAATCCACTTTAGCCCTATTTCCTAAAGCTATGAACATGTGAACCCTGCTTTTCTGTGCTGCAGTGTAATACAGCTATATCCCTAAGGATTAGAAGCTGGTGTACTAAAAATGTAGACAGCCATAAAGATCAAGAGAGAAGATACCTTCCATGGAAACACTGAGGTGAAGGGACTTAGATGTTTAAGAAAGATAGCAAACAGAAGAGCTAAACAGTTGATGAGATGAACCATACTATGTCAAGATTCTTGAGAGTTTGAAATCCAGTAAGTTGCCCTTAGCTAGTACTTAATAGCCAGAGTAATCTAATTCATTATTATATCATTTATGCTTTAAGTAGGAAAGGAAATTGGTACTAATGTTTTGAAACAGGGACCATTACTGGATTGAGGACAGGAAGAAAAAGAACTCCTGCATTGGTGTACACTGTAAAGAATAAAAAGCCAGATAGCGAAAAACAAATGATACCACGGAAATTTGAGAATTAAATAGAGATGGAGGTTCATTAGCAGGAGAGGAAGCTTAAATTCTGCATTTAGTATATGGAGGTGTGATTAAATGACAGTCTGGTATGAAGTATGAAGTGAGGATCTAGTTTGAGTACTGCTTCTACTCTTCGTGCCTCAAATTTTTTCTTTTGTACATAGCAATTAGCTTTTGTGTTTTCTGATTCTTTGAAAATAGTAATATACTGTTTTCAACATTTCAATCGATTTCCCTTATTTAAAATAAAGGAATATTTTATTATTTTATTTCTAAATAAATACAAAGATCCTACCTCCATTATAGTTCTTTGATTTGTCCTCTTTATCGCCACTTCCCTGACTCTAGGCCATCATTGTATCATAGAATTTTTAAAACAACCTCCTAACCAGTTTCCCTTTTTCAGTTTCATATCTTTATAGTCCTCATTGCTCTCAAAGTTAGTTTTCTTAAAAGCACATGTGATACTATCACTCCTACTTAAAAATCTTCTTTGTTTACTTATTGCCTTTAGGAAAATCTGACATAATATGCATCTAAGGACAAGGATGACCATATGTCCCACTTTATGCTTGTTCAGAGTAATTGTTAATTGAATGCCCCTTCATTCTCAAAAATGTCCCATTTTGGATGACATATTATATAGTCATTGTGTCACTTATTGTTTCTATCTTTTCTTTCCAGAGAAACAGGAGGTTTATTCTTATCCTGTTCCTCACCTTCCTAACCTCTGATTGTTCCCCAGAGAAGCCATATATGTTTCTATCTCTTTTACTAATGTCTTCTTTTTCACACTTAAAATGATCTTCTTCTCTGCTTACCAAATCTTAACCTTTTCTCAAGACCTCAAATCTTAGTTCTCCCATGAAGTATTTTCTAATTATCTAAGCTCTCCATGATTAATTCCCACCAGATGACTCTTAAAATACCTTCCAAGTCATGCCACATGCATTATAGCATTTCCTAATTTCTTTTTCATAGTGGTTATAATGGGATGGATATCAGTTACTTCAAAATGTTTGTTACTAAGTTTTTGGCATACACAATAAGTTTATTTAATAGCTAAATGAATATGGGATATGTGAAACCATGGATTATTATTTAAGTATCCTAGAAACCAGTATCCACAAGCCAGTCCTTATATACCCAATTTCTTAGAACACTGTCCACATACTTGAAAATTAATGAATTTAGTACTGTTTACAACTAGCTAAGAGAAATTAGAAAATTGAGGTTGAGGTCATTTCAGTTGTTAAGGTACCAGACTAGACTGGACAGATTATGTTTATTATTCTCTGTGTTTAAAACTAAACATAAAACTGTGCTATACTTGTGTATTTTTTCCTACTAATTTTTTAAGACTTTCTTTATAATCTTACCTTTTTTTCTGAGCCTTCGAGTACAATATTTTTCACTTGGTAAACGTTGTGTTTCAATTTTACATATTTATACTTTTAAAAATGCCCTCAGGGCAGCTGGTGGCTCAGTCGGTTGATCTTAGTGATCTCATGGGTTGTAAGATAGAGCCCTGCATTGGACTCCATGCTCAGCAGGGAATCTGTTTGAAGATTCTCTTTCTCTCAAATAAATAAGTCTTTAAAAACTTTTTTTAAAAATAAAAATGCCTTCGGAGGGGTCGAAAGAGCACAAAACAAAAATTGTCAGACTTCTTTTTTGTGGGTAAACTTGATGAGCCTTTTTTGGTTTTGCTTACATGTACTTCAGAAAGCATAAAACTATGTTGGGACTTCTACTGGTTCCCAAGATTGTACTCATCTGTTTTGTTCCATTGCTTAGGTAAATTAGTTTCTATATTATTACTTAACTTACCTCTGCCCTGAACATTCTACTAATCCATTATCACTTGTCTCATTAAATACACTATATTCTCTAATGAATTTTCCACCTACATCTTTATTAGTGTTAGAATAATCACTTTTCCGTGTCTAACATTTATTTTCCTATGTGAGTAGATTTCCTCACTTTCCTAGTTGCACTGGCTACACTCCCCATTTCTTTGCTGGAAACTATGCACTTTAAAATCTAGCCATTAGGGTGGCCAATCCCCGTGTAAGAGAAATAATGTAAAAAAGAATGCTTAGGCATAAGTTTCCAGGTCACTTGTGGGGAGCAGAGGGATAGGGTTGGGGGTGGATTAAAAAAGCAAAAGAAAAAAAGCGAAAGTCTACTTTCTTAAAATCTGTATCTCCTATGTACCCAGCACTGTGCCAGATACTCAGATACTATAAAGGACGCAGAAGAAGTACACTATATAGCCCTTGTTTTTGAAAAGCTTACAGGTGATATAACTGACTTTGTCGAAGCAAGTATTCAGTAATATAACATATAACTACATACTTGATTGTGTGCTCTAAGTATTCAAGTGTTTCACATGCTGTAGGTATAAGTCAGATCTCCAGCGGGGGTGGTGGAATTAGAAAGGAAGCCTCTTAAAGATGAAGAAGGACTAGGTGGGGTGGGCTGTTGAAAGAGGATTTAGATTTGCTTAGATGTTGGTAAGGTCAGGAATTGTTGTAGCCCAGAGGACTGTCCCTTAAGATGAGGAGGTGTGGGTGAAAGAAAATGTTCTACTTTCCTAAGAAGGTCAGTCTGACCATAAGAGATTAAATTGAGTAAGTGGACATTTGGTAAATCATACTTTTATGTAAGCCTGCAGTACTGTTTTATCAGTGAATGAAGTCATAGGAAAAAATTACATTGCATAGTTAAATGTTGATATCAACACATGTATTATTTACGTGTAATAGAGCTCAGAAAAAATCAGTAAGCCTTTTAATAAGTACAGGTGAAATTTATTGAATGTTGGCTCTGTTGTGACTAAGGAAGGGATGTTTGTGCCTCTTATGAATTATGTACCATATATCAGCTCTTTAGTAGACTTAAGTTCTTTCTGTATCTACTTAATCTGGGTAATTAACATAACTATTCAACAAATCCATGGCATCATCTCACTTTTAATCCTTATTAGGTCTACAAATTGCAAATAATTTTAGATGATTAATAGATTACTTGAGAGCCAGCATTGGGGTTGCTCCTTAGAAGTTCATGGTTTATCAGTTTTTAACACTGGGTGCTTGTGTGTTTTGTGTATAACCAGAGAACGGTGTCTGGGTTGTACATTTATCACAGTGAAATCTAGGAAGAAGGAGCTGCTCAGAACAGGCACAGCACTTGTTCTGTGTTCTGCGTGGATTATCATTGCCCATAGACATTTCTACATTGCTCTGGTTGGCTGTTTAATACAGTAGAATTGTTGAGAGCTGATGCTGTGGCAATCAGCTGTAGGCCTTGATATCGTATATATGACTGCTTATAAATGGTAATTTTAAAAGGCCTAAGATTCATTCGCAACAGTTAGCTCCAGATTGAAATTTGATATTTGAGAGCTAAAGTCTATCTTAGGCCATGTAAGGGAAAAATTGCCTCTGTCATTTTTGAGTTATCCAAATGCAAATTTATTTTGAATAATTCTTCATTTAAGGACTCATTTGCATTTGTTCGATACCACAGAGACTTTCTTTTTGAAAAATGAATTGTTTCTGTTAGTTTCTTTTATGGACTAGTATTTGTGGTGACAGTTTGTTTCAATATAAGAAAATGAGTTGCTGCACAGGTGAGGTAGTATTTGAATCACTTAAAAGTTCATGTCAGTGTTTTGGTTCTTTTCAATTTTTCCTTTCTGTTCTCTTCCTTTCTTTTGTTTATTTATTTATTTTTTGCTTTGTTCTGTTTATTTTTATTTATTTATTTTTGTTTTTAGTTTTTACAGAGGGTGTTTTGGGCTCTTCATGGCCTTGCTAACATACTTGGCTGGCCATATTTAGTCTGCGCACTAACTGTTAGTTGGCCCAGTTGAGTCTTACTTTGTGCTCTCAGTTTTTTTAGTCTCGCTTTCTATTTTTGTCCACCTGATTGTGTTCTAGTTCATGAGAGATTTTAATTCTGATGGGCCGGATTTTAATCCGTGTACTAAATTTTAGTCTGCAGACTAAAAGTAATCCGCGGATTATTTATTTTTGCAAAATATTAATTCCCCCACTGGAAACTATCCTAAAAGAATGTTAAATTCTCTTAGAATAGCCAAGGGAATTCACAGCTACTGGTGAGTTCTGCCATTTTTTTGTTCTCAATACCTAGACATAATAGATCCTACTACCTCCCTTGCATATTTGGCTCCGTTGTGCCTAGGTGTTGGTGTACATTACTATGCATGTCACCTGTAACTGTGACTGTCCCTTAGTTGTATTGTTTATTGTATATATTTTTTGTTTAGCTTTTGGTGGGTGAATTGGGCATAACTGCACATGGAACTGTGTTGAATTTGTAGTGCTCAAAGATGTAGGATTTTTTTTCAGTGAGTTTTTCCAAAAAAGGAAAGAATGTTCTTTATTTATTTTAACTAAGTAATGGGTGCAAGGGTATGAGGGGGCAAAGCCCACAATAGAAAAAGTAAGTTATACCCGCACTCCTGAGTGATATGTCAATTGCCTGAAGAATCCTAAAATAATGAGAATGTCAGCAAACCTCTTTTAGCAGGGAAGTCAATCCAAAATGGAGAATAATCCGCGGTGGCCTGATCCTTCTTAGCTCACACAAATTGAAAATATCTGGCTTGAAATCTGTAGTAATATAAATTAAATCTATTTATTACTTTCCTCTCATCACTAATAATTAAGCAAAAAATGTTTATACTGTCTAACTGGAATACATTAATAGATAAAAATTAGCACATTGGGAACTGATGTCTGTAAAAGCAGGCTAATATGCCCCCTCCCAGCCATGTCAATGGATGATGAATCCAGGTCGTAGAAGACCAAACACTTTACTTTGGGAAGTTTACTTCTAGATTTAATTTTGATTTTAACTTTTTTTGGTTTTGTATTTTTTTAATAAACGCACTGGCATTGGAACATAATAAAATTAAAATGTTTCTTTATTGTGCCTCACCATTGCGCAATCAAATTTTTTTGCATACACTGTGGTGAAATAATTTTTAAAACTTGGACTTGCTACTGTGGAGACTGATGTTTAAAGTTTATAACTGTATAAACATTTTCTATGTCCCCCCCCCCACACCATGGATTTCTTATAACACTGGATATATTTTTCCTTGCTGGACTATTCTCTTTTGGATTGACTTCCCCTGTTTGGATTATTTCACTGCATTATCATCTTTAGGATTCGTCAGGAACAGGACATTTCACCTCAGGAGTACGGGTATGTACTTAATTTTTTTTTCCCCAAAATTTCAGGGCAGGTCTATAAAACTAGGGGGAAAACTTTTTTTTAGAAAGGGCAAACCATTATTCATTCTAGAAATGTAAAAGTAAAAACAATGTAGGATAGCTGTGGTGTTTTTTTTTCTTTCCATCCACCCTCTGAGATAGGTTTTACTTATGGTATATTTAGATTGTCAGTCTCCTGAGTGATTTATTTACATCTAGAAGTGAGGAACTGTGGAGTTTAAAAATTATTTTTTCAAGAATAAATATTAACAAAGATGCATAGAACTAAAGGTTCTGAGTGTTAAACAATTTAAATGAGTAAGGAATAAAATGGCATTAGAAGCTTCATTATTAAAAGCCATATTTCAGTTGTTACTGGTTTCCTTCTCTTTAAACACAAAGATAATTTAGAAGAGCTATTTTCTAGTTTGGCCTGAAATTTTTTAAAGTTGCATGCTTCTACACCCTATATTATGGTCACAAATCTGAACTTTGGAAGACACTGGGCTTTGACTCCCCATAATTTCCCAGTTAACCTTTATCCATAGAGTACTAAACCAAGGCTTCGCTCATCAGAAATTTCTCAAAGGGTTTAAAATAATAATGGATTCTTTTTAAAGGGCAGATTAAGTCTTGATTTTAATGTGGCCTCTTAGAATGAAGTCTTCTTTATTGTTTTTAACTCTTTGATTCCATGAGTTAGGATTCCCTGGCAAAATTGACTAATAGGTGTCTTAGTACCAACATGGATGGTTGCTTGTAGCCGTAAGATACCAAATGAATGTGGATGATTTTTTTAAATAATTAGAGATAAGTTTACAATACTAGTTTATTAATAACTTTAATGCAAAATCCTCATTAATGTAACATGAAATTTCTTCACTTAAAATACATTCACTGTTCAGCTACCCTACATTTGAATGTTTTCAGGAGATATTTCTACTTTTGGTGGTACTTTTAATTCTACTTATACAGTCCCATATTGGTGCAAAAGCATTTTCCCTTAGACTAGCTAGCAAAATAAATCCACATGCTGTGAAATAAATACAAACAGCTCTCTGGGATAAAATAATGTCAGTAATGCTTAATATTTTTGTGAAAAATTTTCAGAGTTTTCCCACTGATTATTTTCTTTTACATTCGGAATTTGATTATATGGACCTGGCTAGGAAACAAGAGAGGGAAAAATGACCAAGAACAGTGGAAGATCTAAACATTTCAAATAATACAGTACCTTTAAGGTTTCCTTGACTGAGGTGAGTCAGATCACTCAGAAGAATAAAGATAAAGCAATTTTTGATCGTACAGAGGGTTTTCTAATATAGTCAAATAAGTTCTTTGCTGTTCAGAAATAAATTCCTAGGATCCTAGGATCAATTTCTCAATTTCCATGGAAAATAGTAGTAATAAACTTTGTGTAAAAACAAAGAAAAATAAGGTTTTCACTTTAGAAAGTACTCTTATATTGTCTCTTGAAAAGTAAGCTCTATAGTAGTAACTAGTTCTGCTATCTTCAGCCTAAGTGATAGTCAGATGTTACATGAGCCATTCTCGTTAGGAAACCTTACTTCATCCTCCTCACAATCTACATGTCCTTCCCTCACTATTTCCCTCCCTTTATATACGTCTGCCTCTATTTATATGTCTGTCTACTACCACTACCACATCTTCTGTTTGATTGCTTTTCCCATATCAAGGGATATATATTTCATTTTTCTTTAGTTTCAGAGGCTTTCTGTCCATCTACTTAGTTTATTTCTGTTGTCCCCTTTCTACTTTTATTCTTCAGCTGTCCATAATTTAAAACAGTTATTTTCATAGTTTTATATATAGATTTGGAGTTTTAAGACATAGATGTGTAGAAAGCTTTCTGGTTTTTTTTTTTTTTAGAAACTAATTTATTTGCTTCTTGCTTAAACACAGCCTTCAGTTGACTTTTTCTGACATAATGGCTCCTAATGAAATATTTGTACTAATGAAAAGTACATTTCTTTCTCCCTAATTAAGACCTGAGAATATTCATTCAAATGAGGGTAATCTGGCCATGTAAGCTGTATGTAATACATACAGCTATTCTTTGAGAAAACAGTTTTAACTCTGGTTATTCAAGAATTTCTTCAAATCAGATAGATGCTGTTTATTGAAAAGATAATACCAAAGCATTAGCATTTCTAGACCTATTGTAAATAGTTTTCCTTTTTCAGAAAATATTGATGGCCAGATTTGAGTAGTGCTGTCCATTACTGAAAATTGTTCTGCAAAAATCACACACAAGAGGCAACCACCACAGTAGTCAAAACTTTTAGAAAATTTTAATATTCTTCTAGTTGTGCTTACTTCCAGAACCCATCCCTTTTCTTGTGCCTATCATATTGTATTTTGTGTACATATTTAATTGTACTGCTTTATGAACAAATGCAGATTTTTAAAAAAATTTCCCCTAGTTTTTTCTCAGAACTTTTCTCATATAGTTTGTAATTAGCTGTTTACCCCAGTGTGGTGAATTATATGCCGTTAATTCTTTTCAGTCTAGAAGGTTCCTTTCACAAATGCAGCCATGTTGTATGTGGTGGGAATTAACTCATACTCAAAGGATAATTTGCTACAATTCTTACAATAAAGCATTAATTGTTCTTTGCCCTTTTTTTGTGCTGCAGGTCTTCCGACCCCGGACTCCACCAGAGGCAATTGCACTGTGTAGCCGTCTGCTGGAGTATACACCAACTGCCCGATTGACACCACTGGAAGCTTGTGCACATTCATTTTTTGACGAATTAAGGGACCCAAATGTCAAACTACCAAATGGGCGAGACACACCTGCACTCTTCAACTTCACCACTCAAGGTAATTCCAAATACTTAGTTCTGTTTTTTACCATTTCTTTTCTTTTCTTTTTTTTTTTTTTTTTTTACGATTTTATTTATTTATTTGACAGATCACAAGTAGGCAGAGAGGCAGGCAGAGAGAGGGGGAAGCAGGCTCCCTGCAGAGCAGAGAGCCTGATGCAGGGCTCCATCCCAGGACCCTGAGATCATGACCTGAGCCGAAGGCAGAGGCTTAGCCCACTGAGCCATCCAGGTGCCCCTATTTTTAACCATTTCTGAGGAAGCTACATATGTGTGTTAGGTGATATTCTTTTAGTTGAAATCTGTGTAGGACTAAAGTGGGCATATTAAGTACTTATACAGGTAGGTGAACATCCTTTTAACCAATTATTAGGCTACTACTTGTATGGTTTTGAACAACATAGGGGCAGATAAAATTTTTCCAATAACCATAGCTTCTTTCATTTTTGGCAGATTATAATAAATCTTGACACATGAGAAATTATATAGACTAATGTACAATTTAACTTACAAATTTGTGTTTGAAACTTAGAATGTTAGCATTTCTTGCTTCCCAAGAATTTATGTCAGATTTTTTTATTTTTTTTTATTTTTTTTTTTTTAAGATTTTATCCATTTATTTGACAGACAGAGATCACAAGTAGAGAGAGAGGCAGACAGAGAGAGAGGAAGGGAAGCAGGCTCCCTGCCGAGCAGAGAGCCCGACGTGGGGCTCGATCCCAGGACCCCGAGATCATGACCTGAGCCGAAGGCAGTGGCTCAACCCACTGAGCCACCCAGGCGCCCCTATGTCAGATTTTTTTAAACCTGGAAATAAATTTGTGGCTATATTTGTATAAAGTCGGATATCTTATAAACAGAAGGAAAACTGGAATTCTAGAACTCTCTCTCTTAGAAATTATATAAGGGATGTAGATAGAGAAATTCCCTTGCCTTCTGGGGCTTGGCACCATTGATGCTACTGAGAAATGTTGAGGAAAAATGGAGTTTGTGTACTTGTGGTTTCTAGACCAGAAGAATCATTATTTCTTAATCACTTTTGTGTTCACTTTTCTTTCCTCTCTAAGACCCTAAGTGATTCATTTAATCAACTGCACTGCTTTGATGCAGAGATTTTCTACATAAATGGAACATTAAAAGTGTACCATTTACTATAGATAAAATAAGCAGTAAATAGTCAATTGATTGATTAGGCTGCTTAGTCAAGCTAGAAATATAAAAAGGAGATGGAGAGCTTTCTGTGACCAAGAAATAGATATATTTCCTTTATTCTAAGATGAATTTTCCTCCCATATTTAAACTTTTCTAAAATTCAAAGTGGGGAAAATGCATTGCTTAAGCAGTAGATTTAGAAGACGTGAGTTGCTAGTACAATAGACTTGGATGATTCCATTAACTATATTCTGGAGTGGTCAATAACATGTAACTACTAGCAGTGCTGATGTGGTCTTAAACTGCATTCATAAAGAAAAATTTTCAGATATTCTGGGATTAATTCTGACTACTTAGGGCAGATCGGAAATCATTTGGGATGTTGTTTTAGATTCTGGCTATGCCTTTTTAAGATGTTAATGAATGGCAGGTAGGATATACAAAGGAACAGAATAGACAGTAGATCCCGGAAAAATGAAGACTTAAGGAACTCTTGACAGGTGTCTAAAATACCTCATAGGTTATCTTCTAAAGAAAGGTGTAGACCTGTATTCTTTCTCCTGATTATAAAATTGAAAACAGTAGTAGCAGAAAATTAGAGAACAGTACATATTTGAATTTATTCTACAAACCTTGGCCCCTGGCATATCTATCTATATAGATACAGATAAATATATTTATCTATAAATAAATATATATCATTTATCTATTAATAAATAAAATTATTTATTAATTTAATAAATAAATTTCTTTAGTTTAATAAATAAAATTATTGATGAATCAGTGAAGTTTTCACTTGTTTAACAGTGGAACAGGTTTGTTTGTTTTCTAAAATACCAAATTTTATATCAGGAAAAAGCTGGATGATGTCAAAGTTACAGATAGAATTATTACACTTTGCCTATAGGATAGACTCTTCTAGAGCAAAGATTCTATGATTTTGTGTCATTAAGAAAGTAAGTTTTATTTTCAATGTTTACAGCTTTGTTTTAATCAAGAGTAGTATATACACATTGAGGATAATGTTGAAAATGCAAAAGAAGTACAGAGAAAATTAAAATCATAGTCCCCAAATAATCACTTTTAGCATCCAAATTAATCACTATAAGATTTTATGGTATTGCTCTTCTTTAATGCATATACTGATAATCCTTGGATATATATATACTCTCCCATTAAGAATATCCCAAATAGGGTGCTTGGGTGGCTCAGTGGGTTAAGCCTCTGCCTTCGGCTCAGGTCATGATCTCAGAGTCCTGGGATCGAGTCCTCCGTTGGGCTCTCTGCTCGGCAGGGAGCCTGCTTCCTCCTCTCCCTCTCTCTCTGCCTGCCTCTCTGCCTACTCGTGATCTCTCTGTCAAATAAATAAAAATAAATTCTAAAAAAAAAAAAAGGATATCCCAAAAAGGTTTCTTTTGGTTAACTTAAATGTATTTAAAATTCTGCTTTGTATAAAATTAAATTTATTCTGCATAAAATTAAATTTATTCAGGAACTTTACTTTTTTACTTCTCAAATTTCATAAAACAGTTTCATTAATACTTAAAAAAAAAAAATTATTTATTTATTTATTTATTTAACAGAGATAAAACAAGTAAGCAGAGCAGCAGGCAGGGAGAGGGAGCCCAACGCAGGGCTTGATTCTAGGACCCTGGGATCATGACCTGAGCCAAAGAAAGCTGCTTTTACAAACTGAGCCACCCAGGCACCCTTATTAATACTTTATATATGCGTCTTTTACATCTGTATCTTTGTTATCAGTAGAGCTACATTTTGAACTATCATTAATTTTTTTATATGAAGCAGTTTTTGAATCTATATGAGGCCACCACTGAAAATTCTACAAGTATCCATTTTCACAAGGTTTTTTATTTTGATTTTGTACTATAGATATCTGTTTATTATCTGTACATTTAACTATCTACTCAGTTGCTTTTTAAAGTGGTCTCTAAAATGCTCTGTATGTAGTGACATGCAGCACTCGCAACTGTGGAATCTTGGCATCAGAAACTACTAAGTTAATGTTAAATTTGTCTCTCCTTTTTTTTTTTTTTTTTTTTTTTTAAACAAGTTCTGTCAGGTGAACTTAAGAGTTCCCAAACCGACACTGGTTGGGGTTTTATTCACACTAAATATCTTCTCTGATAAGTACTTTTTTTTCAAAATACATGGATCAAGGAAGCCTTTTGTCAAATAAGCAACTTGGTAGAACCCTAGACACAATAGATATTTACTGTGGATACATTTTGAAGAATAATTTTTCTTATATACAGACATACTAGGTACATACTCTATAATGCACCTGTATGTGTTGATCAAAATTGAGATATTATTTAAGCATTTTATTTAATCAGATTTAAAAATCCAGGATTCTGTTTCATTGTTTGTGTGTACCAATTTTGAAATAACTACATTTGATTCTTTAGTCACTGGCTGATAATTTTTCATTATTACTAAAGAAAATAAAATTTTAAAACAACGAAGTTTGTTTTTCTATGGATTTCTAAGCTCTTTTGAAAACAGATAAAATTCGTATGACATAAGATGAGCCATTTTAAAGTAAACAGTTCAGTTTATTTAGTATATTCACAGTTTGTACAACTACCACCTCAATCAAGTTCCAGAACATTTTCATTGCTTCTAAGGAAAACTCCATACCCTTTAGGCAGTCCGTTCCCTTTAACTCCTCCAATCCCTGGCAACCACCAATGTGCTTCCTGCTTCTGGACTTAACCTATCCTGGATATTTTATATAAATGAAATAATATATTATGTGACCTTTTGTATATGGCTTCTTCACTTTGCATAATGTTTTCAAGGTTCATCCATGTCATAGTAGTATATTAGTATTTTGTTCCTTTTCATGACTGAATAATATTCCACTGTATTATGTCTTGACCAGTACAGGCTGCTATAGCAAAACACTAGAGATTATGTGGCTTAAACAACAAATATTTATTTCTCAGAGTTCTGAAGGCTGGCAAGTTCAGGATTAAGGTGCTAGTAAATTTGATGTCTGATGAGGGCCTACTTCATGGTTTGCAAACCGGTGCTTTCTTACTGTGTGCTTATGGTAGAAAGAGATTACCTCTCTTGTTTCTCTTACAGAGCCACTAATCCCATTCATGGGGGTTCTACCCTCATGATCTTAATTGCCTCTTAAAGGCCCCATTTCCAAATACTATTACACTGGGGAATAGGGTGTAAGCATATGAATCTTAGGGAGATGCAAACATTCAGTCCATAGTGTATGGATGGATACACCACATTTTTGTTTATCTGTCATCTGTTGATGGATATTTGGTTTGTTTCTCCTTTCGGCTATTGTGAATAGTGTTGCTAAGACCATTTGTGTACAAGTATATTTTTTTGAATACTTCATTTGAATTCTTTTGGGTATTGCTGAGTCATGTGGTAATTCTGTGTTTAACTTTTTGAGGACTGCCAATCTATTTTCCACAGTAGTTTTGCATGTTTTACATTCTCACCAGCAAGGTACAAGAGTTCCAATTTCTTCATATCCTTGCCAATAATTTTTTTTCCTCTTCCTCTTCTTTTTCTTCTTAAAATAAGCATCCTAGTGGATGTGAAATGGTATTTTATTGTGCATTGTGGTTCTGAGCTTATTGCAATATAATGAATCATGACCTGGTAAATGCTATTTTCCTATTTTCTAATAAATTATACTCATAAGACAAAGGGACATGAAAATAAATTGGCTTAGATTTTAGAATATAGTCTTAAAAATATTACAAAGAGTTTTATGAATGGGCAGTTTTCATATTGCAAACTAATAGAATCGGCTAATCTTAACATCCTTAAAAGTCTCTAAAGTTTTTAACTTCAGCTGTGACACATACCTTTAATGTAAAGGCTCAATTTGAAGAAGAATATTTGGTTTGAGCTTTATTCATACATGTCTGATATATATAAGATTTTTAAAAGGTATGAAGATTATTTTATTTTGACATTTCAAATTGTTATATTTCCCAGAATATCAGACATAACTATGATTCTCTGTATGTCTGAATTTCCATATGTATCTTTGAGGATTTAAAGAATGTGTATATATTTGGTAGTGGTGTGTGTAGATGTAGTATGCAATCTGTATAGTTCCAAGTGTTTCTGTGACTCTGCATATTAGTTAAAAGGATGTACATGAGTCTTTGTGTTTATCCAAATGAACTCTGTAAATATGTCCTTGAAATTATTTTCCATAAAACTAAATGTATTAAATTGAAAGTACCATCATTTTGAAATATGACCCTTCTTTTTTAAGTATTAAAATGCCCTGTCCTCGCAGCCATTCTGAAACTGAGCTATAATCTCCTGTAGTACTTTCTCCCTTTCCTTCTACATCAGTATTACACTTGAATGGTATTTCTGTGTATGGACACAGCTGTCCCGGAAAGAAGTGATATTTGATGTTGTTATATTTGATCCTCTATATTATGATTTTGGATCAGTGCTTCCAAATGATTATCTAATTTACCAAGGCAAATTTGTAACTGTTGTGCAGATGCGATTTCAAAGCACATATTATTTAATAGCATTTAATGAATGATCAGAATAAAATGGGGTAATACAAGAGCTTGAAAAAAGGAGAATCAGTCACCCAATTGGTTGTATAGCTAGAGAGAGTCCAGAAATAGGAAACTCTAGGGGTGGGAGGGTGTTATTGAAGTTCTGCTGTAAACACTCCCCCATCCTCACAAATTTTCATGGTCTATACTAATTCCCCCCAAAAGAAATAAAGATAATTCACTGTCTGCATGTAGTAGGTACTTAATGAATGTTTGAGTGACATAGGCCACTTTTAAGTAAACATAGTATTGATTCATGCAATAAATATTTATTAGACATTTCTAGTGTTCCTTCTAGTTGCTGTTAGTGTTGGCTTTTTTTGTTTGTTTGTTTTTGTTTTTTGTTTTAAAGAGAGAGACAAATTGATTCATGCAACAAATATTTATTAGACATTTCTAGTGTTCTTCTAGTTGCTGTTAGTGTTGGCTTTTTTTGTTTGTTTTTGTTTTTTGTTTTAAAGAGAGAGACAGAGATAACGAGAGAGCACAAGCCCGGAGGAGAGGGAGAAGTAGGCTCCCCGCTGAGCAGGGAGCCAGACAGGGGGCTTGACCCCAGGTCTCTGGGATCATGCCCTGAACCAAAGGCAGATGCCTGACTGAGCCATCCAGGCACCCCTGGTGTTGTTTTAATTAGCAAGGTAAACCTACCCTTTGACTAGGACCATGAAGATTAAACACTTGAGTAAAACATAGGGTTGTATTGAAGTAAAGCTTCAATTGAAAAAAGCTTAACAATGCTAACTGCACTTTGATGTTTATTACTGTGCCATGAGTAATTAGCTATAAATAATAATTAGTATTATACTCATATAATTAAAACAAGTATTTCTATGATCAGCTAGAGGAGGAAAAGAGAATGAACAGAAACCTTGGAGATCATTTTGACCTTCTGGATCCACAAGTCAGATTATCAGATGTCTCATTTTTCTGCCACTGGGGCTTCAGTGTTCTGGGACCCCCTGACTAATACTGTCTGCATCTAGACATTGGAAACCTAGACATACCTTTGGCACACCCTCTTTTTCTTCAGTCACTGGATCTCAAAGATGGGACATGAACTGAATCAGACCTTAAGCAGGTAGAATCAGGAAATTCCAATAGGGATCATTGTTTTCTTTATTCACCAATTCCTTGCCTATTCCAAGGCTGGAAAAATTGGGAAATAGATTGCTTTCTGTGTTTAAATGTGAGTTTCCAGTTAATCCCACTACACACTCCCAATACCAGTTCTCTACCTAACTTGTATGAAATTTTACCAAGTAAAGTTACTTTAGCAAACATTGTCCCCCAAGGGCAGGACAAGTTGGCAATTGAGCAAAGGTGAGTAAAGATTATCAAAACATTAGTATGATTTAGTTTAAAGAGTTTACTGTTTTACTACTCAGCTGGGTTATCTGAGAGATTGGTAGTTTTGTGGGGAGATATAGAGGAGTGGTGGCTTATTGGCTGGGCCTATTTAACTCTCTAATGAAAGTTAACATAGGATATGTGGGGCTGCCAGAGAGCACCATGCAAATTCGGGCAAATTGGATGTCTTGGGGTAAAGGGTAAGAGTATCTGCACATGAGGAAAGCAGATGAAATAGTAAAGAGCTTCCACAAAGCAAATTGAAAAAAGGACCAAAATAGAGAAAACAAAAAAATAGGGAAAAAAGGGGTGCCTGGGTGGTACAGTCGGTTCCAATCTGACTCTTCATTTCAGCTCAGGTCATGATCTCAGGGTCCTGGGATCCAGCCCCAAGTTAGGCTCCATGCTTAGCATAGAGCCTGCTTGAGATTCTCTCTCTTCCCTCTCCCTCTGCCCCTCCAACTTGTGCTGTCTCTCTCTCAAATAAATAAATAAAATCTTTAAAAAAAAGAAAAGGTAAGAAAAGAATCAGATTTTTAAAAGAGTGTAAGTGTATGTTACAGAGTAGGAAGTGATGAAAATGGAATTGAAAATAAGTTGGGGGTGAACAATTAAAGCAAGTGTTCTAGAATCCCAGTTCATCAAAGGGTTATACTTCCTTCATTTGAAAGCAGTAGATTACTTATTTACAAAATTTATTGTATGGAATTAAAAACTTTTTAAGTTCTTATAAATCATTATTTATCATCATTAGGAGGTTCCATGATCTTTGTAGCAATGAATTTTAAACCAATTTTCCTGTTATAGAATAGTGATACACATAAATATGGTCAGCCACCTTCTTATCTGCCTTTCTACGTCCTGAGTATTTTCTTTCAGCCTGCCTCATCCTCAGCTACAACTAAAATGGCCACAGTGGGGGGGTGCCTGAGAGGCGCAGTGGGTTAAGCATCTGACTCTTGATTTTGGCCCAGGTCATGATCTCAGGATCATGAGATCAAGCTCTACATCAGACTCCGTACTCATTGTGGAGTCTGCTTGAGATTTTCTCTCGCTCTCTCTGTCTCCCTCCTTCTTCTTCTTCTTCTTCTCCTCCTTCTTCTTCTCCTTCTCCTCCTCCTCCTCCTCCTCATGTTCTTTCTCTCTCTCTCTCCCTAAAACAAATAAATCCTTTAAAATTAATTAATTAATTAGCTACAGTATTTCAGTGACCTGAGGTTATGATTCTTCTGATATTACTCTCAAGTTCTTGTAAACCCTGAGTTGGGGTTTTTTGGTTTAGACTTATTATAATTTATAATAGCAAGGATAAATTTACATAAAATAGAAACTCTTGATTTATATGTAGGATATGAATCAAGTCACATAGTGAAACTCATAAACTGTTCTAATTTGCAGTGCCCCTCTGCTTTTTTTTTTTTAAAAAGGCTGAACTGTAAACTTTTTATGTGGCTATCCCTATTTCCTTTTGTGTGTTCTTTTGAGTGAAAATGACTATAAAAGGCCTTTATAGAACAATGGACTTGAGGAAATTTGTTTTAAACAAGTGGATTATTTTGGTAAATAAGAAGTGGAGTTGTTCTTACTTATCAGTGGAGTTGATATCAAAATTATTCTTTAATATTTCATAAGTAGTCTAGAAGAATAAATTTTCTAGGTAAGCAACTTGTACTATTCTAGGTCATAAAATGACAGGGAGAATGTAAGGAAATTCTTGAGTACACTAAAAGGAGGCAGGTAAGTCAGTTCAGGTAGCTAAAGAACTAATGACAAAAATGTTGACTGTATTCAAGATTTTAGGCTCTAAACTATTAATTATTTATGAGAATTAATTGTCATTTTTCTCTGAGACTATTTTGTCCACTCTGTTTCTTTGACCTTACTATTGGGAAGAATGTGGAATGATGTAGGAACAAACAGTCATAAACTAGTATCTTAAAGTTCTGTGTGTGCTCTGGACGGATAGACTTCCAGGAAGACCAGACCACTGGTAGTATATGATGTATAGCCTGGGTAATAAAGATATGCAGTATTGCATATGAAAGGAGGTAAGTCAGACCTAAAGTCTAGTTCTCAGTTTTTAACTAGTTGTAGATCTTGGTCCAGGTAATATCTCTGAGTTTCCTCCCTTTAAAAAAAAAAAAAAAAAAAGTGGAATAAAGAATATTCAAGGACACTTTCAGCTCCCAAATGCTGATTATAAAAATGAATTGACTTCAGAAAGATGAAAGAAGGAAGGGAGGGAGGGAAATAAACACCACAATAGGGTGAGATATATAAAATCATAGTATAAATGAATACAGAAAACACAAACTCAATTTCCCAGGATTGAAAATATTAGCAATCTCATTTTTAGATGCCTCAAAAGGTTATTAGCTAGATAAAATAATTCATAGTAATGCTACATTTATTATACTTCACCAAGAATGGATTGATTTTTATATTCTTACAATAATGTAAGGTTTTTAGGTTATTAAGGCCTATTCTTTTTAATCACCAGAACTTTTAATATACTAGCATTTTGCTAGATAACTTTAAAAATACATCACTTCTATAAATGTCATATACAAATGTATTCAGACATTTTTGGGTGACTGGTATAAATTGTGATGCTCCCTCTTGGGCAGTTCCAAGGCAAAGTAGTCTTGGATTTGTGTAGATAATTATTGTAGTTCTCACATTAAACATCGTTAGTATCACCAAGAAACAATAGTGAGCCTTGTAATTATTTGTTTACTGTTTGTCTGATCTAATTAATTTAGTTATTTAATTTTAACATTTAGTTAGAAACTTGGTCAGGGATTTTCTGGGCACTTTGAAATTGTTAGAAGAGGAGAGGAACCATTAGGATAGGGCTGATAATCTTTAAAAAAAAAAAAAAATCCAGATAAGCAACATTAGAATTCAGTAATATGTGAGATCAAGTTGCACATTCCAGCCTTTGAATTACTGCTCAAAAAAAGGGACATGCCATTGTGAAAATCGTCTGAACCTTTTTGTAGAGAAATAGTACTTATTATAAAGAGCCACTGGCAATTTTCATATGTAGATAGGAAGCCTGATAACACAAGTGAAGACCTCAAACTAATTGTAGAAGAAAGAGTAAATCTGCCTCTTTCAGGGACTCCTTTCTAGAGATCTGCAGGGTCAGTTTCAAAGCTAATGAAAAAGATGACTTTTTACCTGATGACTGGTATTTTTTTTTTAAAGATTTTATTTATTTATTTGACAGAGAGAAATCACAAGTAGATGGAGAGGCAGGCAGAGAGAGAGAAAGGGAAGCAGGCTCTCCGCTGAGCAGAGAGCCCGATGCGGGACTCGATCCCAGGACTCTGAGATCATGACCTGAGCCGAAGGCAGCGGCTTAACCCACTGAGCCACCCAGACGCCCCATGACTGGTATTTTTTTACATCACCGTAAGAGAAGGTCTGGTAAACAAAGGGATTGATTTCTTCCCTCTAGTTAACACATTGATTGCTTCTCTCAAATTTATCCTCAGCTTTCCCACTATCCACAGTTTGAACAAACATATACCCTACGTAGCCACTGACCCACTGTTTCTATCCCCATCCCCCCAGAAAAAAACGGGAAAGTTTCTTGTCTACCTCTTATCATTAAATTTAGGACTCATATATTTGGAAGAAAAGAAACTTCAAGGAGTACTTAAGATTTTGTCAACTAGATTTATGTTTTGCTTTAATATTTTAAAAGATTGATTTATCAGGCAGTCAAGTATGGTTAAATTCATTTAATTTATCTTTTCATGGGTATGTTTCTTCTCTTATTTACATTATAAACAATGGTGCAGCAAAATTCAGTTCAATGAATTTGGTCTGCCTTTTGGTTGATTGATACCTATTTAGTTTTATTGATAACTTTTTAAATTCATTTGGCTTTTCTTTAGTCCATTGAAATATTTAGTTATAGATCATGTAATGATTGATATGGCTATCAAAAGATTCTTGATATGCCCTGATAAACTACTGTGTGGTTTTTGATGGCACAGTTTTATGGCATCTATAGTTAGTTAAAGAAACTTTTACCATTGTTAACTTTTCTAAAACCTTCTGAACTTGTTGCCATGTTATTTTGAGCCATGTCTCTGAGATAAAACATGGTCTGTCTTATTCTTCCTACCTCTTCTCCAAAACTAGCCCACTTCAGTATTATGGACCTCATAATTCCCTTAATTATCTCCCTAATCTCAAGCCTTGCGCCTGTTGATTCAATAAATATTAGCTTTCTTTTTAGGGGCGCCTGGGTGGCTCAGTGGGTTAAGCCTCTGCCTTCAGCTCAGGATCCCGGAGTCCTGGGATCGAGCCCCGCATCGAGCTCTCTGCTTAGCAGGGAGCCGCTTCCCCCTCTCTCTGCCTGCTGCTCTGCCTACTTGTGATCTCTCACTCTGTCCAGTAAATAAATAAAAAATCTTTTTAAAAAAATTAGCTTTCTTTTTATTATCAGTCTCTTCTACACTGCTTATTCTTTGTCTTCAAGAATACACCCACTCTCTCTGATCCTAAAAGAGATCCCTTTGCTCCCTCTGTTGTTCCTGTCCCCTAAAATACCATCCTTTTTCACATTCTTATGCTCACTCTGCAGTTTGTATCCACATTCATTGTCTCAGTTTCTTTACTGCTCACTGTCATGGATATACGGGGTGACTGGGGGTGGGTAGTAATTATCATGAGCAAAAAATCATTTCAGCCATTTTGTGCCAGCCCTATAGTCTGTCCCCACAAAAGGGACAGACTTTAGTGTAGAGAACAGGACTATAGCAAAGTATAAGGAGGCTTCCTCTTTCATATAGGCAAAAGTTATGACAAAAACCTCTCTGAAGTAGAGGAAAGCTGATGGAAAACAGTGAACCTCAAGGAATTCCTATAGTTAAGGAAGAGAACAGTGAGTTCTAGAGATGGGGGAGGTGGTTAGAATTTCTTAAGTTTTAGAATGTTAGATTAAACAAATTTGCAAAAGCCCTCCCCTCCACCCAAAGGCTACTTATTGACTCTAGATTAAGAATCTAGTCCTTTTAGTTATTTTGTGGACTTTACTTACTCTCCTCTTTGTCTTTGGTCATGGCAAAACCTCCAGGATCCATAGCTTCTCCTTTTCTTGCCTCTTATTTTCTTCACTTTTCTCCTTTCCTTTCGTTAGTTACCCCTCTTTTTGTACTCAAAACCAAAATGGCTATCTCCTCCCTAAGGAAAAAGAGGTTGCTTTTTTTCAAGCCCTGCCCCTGTGTGTGTGACATTCACAAAATCTCACATAAAACCACCATGTCCCCTCCACTGGGCAAACTGATACATAGAAAGATGAATGATCTGATAAAAGAGAGTAAATGAATGGGAGAAAGTGGGCAACATGGGCCACATGTGACAATATTCAGTTTATTTTAAAGATTATCTTAAAAGTGGCTTTGTCAGAATGTCTTCTCTTAAAATCTCTGGTCATCTTTTCCTTTTTTAGATTTTCTTTTAGATGTTGGGCCCTTGGCCATAGAGATCTTTTCATTTAAAAGTGCTCGTATCCTAGGGACGCCTGGGTGGGTTGGGCCTCTGCCTTCAACTCGGGTTGTGATCTCAGGGTGCTGGGATTGGGTCCTGCGTCGGACTCTCTGCTCAGCGAGGAACCTGCTCCCCCACCCCCTGCCTGCTTATGATCTCTCTCTGTCAAATGAATAAATAAAATCTTTAAAAAAAAAAAAAAAAGGTGCTCGTATCCTGAATAGGTTGAATGCCTTTCTTGCTAGCTTATTTGTCTTTTCCATTTTCAATTTCTGTTGATCAAAGACAGTTATCTTTTTCTCTGTCCTGAGATCTACTACGTGAAACACACTTTCTTGCTCAGTATTGATAGGTGGATGGGAGTATGGATGAATGGTTAGAGGAATTTTAAAGAAACCTTTTTAGCAGATTTTAATTGTAAATGGGATAGTGAGTCTTCCTTTTTACATTAATGAAGAGTACCACATCCATTAATTTTATTCTAGAACCATGAGAGTCATCAGCCATGGTAGTAGGGATTCTCTTGCTTTCTTAGGTATAAGATTATAGGTTGAAATAGGACTAATGTGAAATAAAACACCCTAGGATCTTCTGTTCCTCAGTGACAACAAATACAGCTACTAAAGCTGATTTTGAGAAAACAGCATCTCTTCAAACCTAAACAGTAGAGTAGTGGTTTTCCAACTGTCTTCCATCTATTAATTTGAGAAGCTGCCCTACATCTTCTCACTTAAGCAGAAAGTCTTCTTTCAGTTTTAGGCTTTTGCTCCCATTCATCTTTCACAAATCTTGGCATCAGCTTGCTGGTTGTTTTTGTTTTGTTGTTGTTGTTGTTGTTTGTTTATTAAAGATTTTATTTATTTATTTGTAAGAGAGAGAGAGAGAGAGTGAGAGCGAGCACAGGCAGACAGAGTGGAAGGCAGAGTCAGAGGGAGAAGCAGGCTCCCTGCGGAGCAAGGAGCCCGATGTGGGACTCGATCCCAGGACGCTGGGATCATGACCTGAGCAGAAGGCAGCTGCTTAACCAACTGAGCCACTCAGGTGTCCCTTGTTTTGTTTTTTAATCAGAATCTGGTGTCATTTAGTACAAATTTTGGATATTTAGATGCCAATTTGAGTAAGTCAGTAATGGAGCTTTACAACAGAAAATATTTTTATTTTTTTTAATTTGCTCTTAAAGATTTTATTTATTTATTTGAGAGCGAGCAGGAGGAGCAGAGAGAGAGGGAAAAGCAGACTCTGTGTTGAGTGTGGAGCCCAGTGCAAGGGTCAATCTCATAACCATGAGATCATGACCTGATTTGAAATCAGGAGTTGGACACCCAACTGACTGAGCCACCCAGGCACCCTCAGAAAACATTTTAAACTATAGTATTAAAACACTGTTTTCTTTGCTAGGGTCTCATGGGGAGGGATGAATCAGGAGTGACTGCTGAAAGGTTTCCCTTTTGAGTAATGACAGTGCTTTGAAACTAGACAGAGGTGTTGAATGGTTATACAACATTGTGAATGTATGAAATGCCACTGAACTGTGCACTTTAAAATGGTTAATTCGGGGGTGCCTGGGTAGCTCAGTTGTAACTGTCTGCCTTCAGCTCAGGTCCTGATCCCAGGGTCCTGTGATAGGGTCCTGTGATGGAGCCCCATGTCAGGCTCCCTGCTCCATGGGAAGCCTGCTTCTCCCTCTCCCTCTCCCCCTGCTTGTGTTCCCTCTTTTGCTGTCTCTCTGTCAAATAAAATAAAATCTTTAAAATCTTTAGTTTTGTGTTATGAAAATTTACTTTAAGATTGTACTATTTAGGGCGTCTGGGTGGCTCAGTGGGTTAAGCCGCTGCCTTCGGCTCAGGTCATGATCTCAGGGTGCTGGGATCGAGTCCCGCATCCGGCTCTCTGCTCAGCAGGGAGCCTGCTTCCCTTCCTCTCTCTCTGCCTGCCTCTCTGCCTACTTGTGATCTCTCTCTGTCAAATAAATAAATAAAATCTTTAAAAAAAAAAAAAAAGATTGTACTATTTAATTTTTTTTATTCCATGCCATATCTGTGAATTGTTAAAATGTATGCTTTAGCTCAGAGAATAATGTCTTCCTGTAGCTTGTATAGTTGTGTATTATATAGTTATATAGTTGTATAATTATTCCTTCAAATTACAACACTTACTAGAGTGAAAATGAAAACCACTGGGTAAATGCTCGAATTACAAAAATTAACAGAGTTATCCTGGGAGGACCAGGAGAACGGTCACATTACCTAAAGCTAACACCAGAGACTTGTATGTAAAAACTCACCGCACTCCTTGCTATCTGTCTACATCACTAGATTCAATATCATCGTAAATTATTTCTTGAGACTTACATATAGGACTTGATTCTTTGAAGAAAGCCTCTCTGTATAGAATTGATAGAAACTTCCACATGCTGGTAAAAAGCCTATTTCAAAGCAACAGTCTTACTGAGTTAGAAAGCAAAATAGAATGGAATAAAAGCATTCTTATTTTTAATAAAGCAACGAAACTTTAACAGTTGGGCCATGCATGCAGTGGTTCCTACACACACATACACACACAGTATATTTAAATTAATGAAAGATGTAAATATATCTTAGTAATATGCTTATTCTCAAACTTTTGGCCAGTCTAGTTCCCCAGGCTTCCTTCAATTCTCAGACATATTCTAATTTTAGCAGATAGTGCCTTAGTTATATGTACAACATTTCTGTGGACTTGCTCTGTAAGTTGATTATTAGCTCATTGATTTAGTTTTAGATGTACATTTATCTTGTCTTTTTTTCTTTTAAGCCAATGTTTTAATGTACTTTATGTTTATTGTTACCAATAAAAGTAGTTTCAGATACAGAGTTAAGAATGGGCTCTAATATGTGTCTTACCTTTTCTTTAGAACTGTCAAGTAATCCACCTCTAGCTACCATCCTTATTCCTCCTCACGCTCGGATTCAAGCAGCTGCTTCAACCCCTACAAATGCCACAGCAGCCTCAGGTGAGAACATAAGTGTCTTCTCTAAAAACATTCATTTTTTTTTTAAAAGATAATGATTACCTCCATTTTATTTCATGTGATGTATGTGAACATTTAATACCCTCCAAATTTCAAAAACATACCACAGCCAAATGAATAAATGTGAATAAAATGTTGCTTTATTTCCAAAGAAGCACAAAAGGACCCCATAAATACCTTATATATAAATTATAAATATCTTACTATAATGTTAAATTCTGTCCTCTTAGTTACCTTTGAAGTCATACTTTCTATATAATTTCTTGATAAATATACATGTATGCTGGAGAGGCAAACTTTCAACAAATATAAAATATAGATTGGTATAATTTGAGCATTTGAAAGGACTAAAACTAATGCAAATACATTTAAGGTTTAGATCAGTATATGACTATATCTTGTTTATCTTTTAAAAAAAAAAATGCCTTCATGGTCTCCCAGGTTAGAGTTCTGGTATACTGCTGATCTCTTAGCCAGCTAATGGGGCCTTATTTAGTGAGAATTGCAGATATTCTGCAAATATCCAACTTTTGAATGAATTTTAAAGTTCTTTAAAGAATCACCAGATGCTGTTTAAATTAAGAAATACAATAACACAATTAGGCTCAGAATTTGGTACACTTTTTTATCCCCCTCTAAAAAGCAAATGTCAGGAGCTGACTCTGTTTTCAGTAAATCATCTATTTTACATTGAACTGAGTTGGATCAGACATATTTTTGCCTAAGGGCATTGATGCTGCAGGAGATAAAATCTTTCTTTATTAGTTCTTGCAATTCCACAATAAGGTCATAATCCATCTCCTGTTGTCTGACACACAGTTGTTTGTTCCTGTGCAAAAGTTTTTTAGAGCATTGCTAATAAATCTGAGAAACGTTTCTAGTCCATGGCCTACATTCGTTCCAGAAAAAGTCTGGAAAGAAAGGTTTCTTTTCTAGTTCTAGTTCTATCAGCACATGCTACTTTGAGAAAGTCGTTTGAACTTTATTAGTTTTAATATGTCTTACTAGTTTTCTTGATCTGTAAAATGCGTGGCTTTGCTCTCCTAGAATAATGTTGTAAAAATAAAATAATGTGCTGAATTGTGGTTTAAATTTTTTAAATATAAGAATTTTAAAACTATCACCAATTTATTTAGAAGGAAGATAGAGTTGCTTATGTGAGCTATTAATAAACCTAATAAACCCCTAACCCAAGTTAGATTTTATATGACATTGTTTGTTCAAAGCATGAAATAGCCCCTAACCCTGAACAAATGCAATTACTTGTTGAGCTTATTCCAGGAGTTTTATTAGAATTGCTTTAGAATATGAGTAAAAATGAAGTTAGAAATACAATAGCACCAATTATGATTGGTGAGTTTTGGGTAATTTTAAATGATTTCTTTAGTGTGAGATACTAAACAAGTTAAAGTAGGTTTTTTGGGCAAATTGCCTAGTATAACCTGATTTTTATGTGGCTTCAATACAAGTTACAGCAGACCCCCCAAAATATTTCATTGCTATATATATATATATTCTTAAAGCCATTTATATCACATTTTGACATAAATATGCAAAATGATTAGACTCTGATCCTGAGAGTTTACTTCAAAGTTGAAGTACGTAAGAATATGAGGAACTTAATAGAGGAATAGTAGGCTGAGGCTAAGGACAGACTTAATTAGTTGAGAAAAATGCCTGCCTTGAGTATCTTGATAGTTACCAGAGGATATCAGATAGTGTGCTTTGAGCTTCCTAGTGGCTAAATAAAGGAATGTTACATGTTAAAATTTCCCATTGTTCATTAGATTAGCACCCTGATAGTTTAGGAGAAGCAAAATGTTTCTGGGCCTGCTGTTTGAGAAGTATTTCATCATTGGGGCCTCAAATTTTTTACTGTAAGAGATAGATTAAATGAAGTTCCCTTTACCATTCCAACAGTAAAGGTAATAATGAGCTTCATATGGATACTTTTTTAAGTGCCCCTCGGTGTGAGTCTGTGGCAGACCACCACATTATGGTCAGGGGAAAAGTTTTCTTTTGGGCCAAAGTAGTGAGAACCAAGTATGTTACCAAACATATCTCAGGAAATGCTGATCTAGATGAAGGACTTGATCGTGCGACATTGATGGCTATCTGTATTTAAATAAATATGTATGTATGGGTATATATATATTTTTTGAATAAGAATTTGGCAGTGTGGGCTATATTCTTTAATAAGACCTTAAAATATTTATGTTCTTGTTATCTCTCTTGGCTTCAGTTTCCTTATCCATAAAACAGGAATAATAAATACCCGCTATATAGACTTTTAAGAAGTAAGAAGTAATGTGTACAGGATTCTTAGTTGGTGCTATGCTCAGAGTTCAGAAAGTGACTGCAAGTGAATTGATTAAGACCTGTTGGAAGGCATTACTATATAGAACAAGAACTATCATAGTTCATGCTTTTTAGTTCACTAATCCCACTTCAGAAATCTTCAGGATACTTCTAACAGAAGACAGAAAGCTACCATGTACAGAGGTAGAAATAGGAATAATTACATAATAACAAAAAGGAGATCCAGTCTGATCTGACTGGTCAACAGGAAGAAATTGTTTTGATACAGTATGAAATCTCCATCTTTATATAATCACAAAAATATCAGTTATGTAGCTTATAGACATTTGTAAAAATCCTTACCAGATCTTATGTGGCATGTTGGTAACTGCCAAAATGAATGCTTGCATGTGGATAGGGACAGGATAAGTTAATATACAAAAATTGAAAGAGTTGTGTTAAATTAGTGGGTATGGATTTTGATTTTTTTTTCTTTCAAAAATTCTCATACTCTTTCTAAATTGTTTTTTAAAAAGTACCTCAGTATCAGGAGGCATTATAGTTGATCATGGCTCTGATGAGAAACTTTTGAAATTATATATACTATTCTTAATAGTCCATAAAGTATAATTTTATATATGTATAATATATAATTTTAGTATATAACCTTAGTATATATAATATATAATATTTCATTTTAACATACACATGTTTTTATATATGTGAATTCTTATTTTCTCCATGACATCCTCTCATTTACTCCATTTGGGAGACCATTCGTCTAAACTATTTAGAAAAATAAATCTTGAGAAATTATAGTTTTACTGTTCAAATATAAACCACTTTAGAGATTCATGTACTCCAATGCCATGTCAATTAAGTGTGAGATATGGTAGAGAATTTCAGCTAGAGCAGTTTTCTCTATCTTTATATATCAGTTTTCTGAGTAAGGTTTCCTTCAGTGCAGTGGTTATGCTATTAAATTTAAAAAACACTAATTTCCACTAATGTTCTTACTATCTGCTAAGAAGAAGCCATCTGTCCCATGCTTCTGTATAGCAGTAACTGGAAGCTCATTACTACAAAAATAAGCACATTCCATTTTTGTATCATTTTGTTAGAAAGTTTATCCTTTTTTCACCCTGAAATTTGTCCTCCTATACTTTCTTCTTCTCAGTGATCCTATTCTTGGGTTACACACAAAGGTCCTCAAATTTTAATGATGGCTAACTGCCTTCCATATTAGTGAGGGTTTCAAATCCTAATCCTGAATATGTTCTAAGTGTCAGGTTGTTGGGTTTTCTATACAATTATATATCACCTACACATTTCATAAACATAACAGTTTTTTGCCACTGTTAAGCAGCTAATAAAACATACCAAACAGTACAAGGCAGGGCCTCCTTAGAGATGTTTTTGCCTTTTCTCAAATTACTGATAAAATAAGTTAAATGGTACTAAAAGCAAGACTTACTAGAGATTATTCTTTTGGGGGTTTCTGAATAATTGTTTACCCCTCTTGTTGTTTCCTTAGCTACAGACCAGCCTTACAATATTCATTTTAATGATGTTTTGGGAAACTTTGTAAAATGCTTTGTTGTCAAAAAAAATTTTTAAGAAAGTTTTCCATCCTTAAGGTATCACTATCAAGAATGGAAATCAAACTTTTTTTTTTTTTTTTTTTTTAAAGACTTAGGGAGATTTCTAATGTCGCTATTTGTCCACTGTGAGTTTCTGTAATCCATTTTGGAATTTGTTTCTTGGACTTTAGATTCTGGATTTAAAGACATTTAAAATGTGTAGATTGCCCTCACCTTTCTTGGGCTACATTTTGTTTATTAGGATTTTTGTTATATCCTTTCCAGGTTGAAAACCCTTCTAACAGAAAAGGGAATCATGATAGGAGTTGGACAAGGTCTGTCTTCTCTTTTTACCTGGTCAGGGGGTTTTATTATTTTTGACCTTGCTTTGAATACCTTATGCTGTTTATTTAAACCAAATCTAACCTGTTTTTATAGGTTCACATTGTTATTTTCTATTCTTCCTTGAATGTGTGCCCTTCTTCTTAAAGTTACCTGTATTTAAAATGATGAGCTCATCAGAGAAAATCCCTTTTAGTTGACTTCTTTGGTTCTTCTCCCTTTATTTTGCATTGAGATTATTTGCAATTGCTTGGTCAGAGTTTTGTTTTTTCCTAATTTTCTACTTCTTGTCGGTTTTGAGCTCCTTTTGAAGACTATAGCTGTAAAATCAAACCTATTATTCCCTGAACTTTTTGAAATCCATTTTACTGAGGTCATGGCTCAGATTTAGCCAGGACCTGTGGTTCCCTTTACATACTATTACTTCAGAATTCCTGCCACCTACATCACCAGCCAGTTCTTTCTAGTTGGGCAGAATTTAACCCAGAATAATTTATCCCATTGTTTGTTTGTTTCTACTAATTTTGAGAGTTGAAATGTTAGACAGATTAAGCCCATGGATCAAATACTTTCTAAAATCATAGTTACCATCCATCCATCCCCTCCCCAAGTACTATTATCCTTTGCCTCTTTGCCAATGTACAGTGTGCTTTGGGAAAGCTATATCCATATCTTGTCTGGTTTTATCATCGTCAGGGTATTGCCCTCAAGTGTTCCTTTTCCCAACCCTTTCATTTCTGTTATCTCTTTATCTTAACCCATATATGTATGGAATTTCTTAAAAATATGGGGATTTTTTCTGTTAAAAAATAATATAGTTATTTTAGAAAATAAAAGTCTTCCGTATTCTCAATTCCAAAGATAATGGAAGGTAACATCATTTTATATCTTAGTCTGTGTATGAATGGGCAGAGAGAGATGCCTTCGTTTTTGTTTTTGTTTTTGTTTTTAATATGGGCCCTGCTATTCAAGGGATGGGGGTATATAACTGTGCATCCTAAGCCTGTATCATAATTTATTTAACTTGATTTCTTATTCTTAGACGTTTGTATTATATCTCAGTGCTTAGAAGTATAATTGCCAAGTCAAAAGATTATAAATTTTTTTAAGATTTTAATATATATCAGAATGCCTTCCAGAAAGCTAATCCCAGATTATACTGCCCACTCGCAGTGCACGTATTTTTCCATTTCTCCCATTACCTTAACATTAACCAGCCCAGAGTGGGGTGGGGAAGGTGCTGCATGCAAGTGTGTACATCTATTTTTAGGTATTACCAACTTGGTAGCCAAAGAATGTGGGTGTCTTTTTTAGGTACAGTGCTATACCCCTTTCCTCCTTTTGGCTCCTTTTGGTTTTCTGCGTAGATACCTACAGTCAAGCCTGCTTAGTCATTATTTTCCTCAGAGCGTCGTTAAGTATCACTTCCAGGAAATTGTTTCTTTTTATTCAAAACATGTTTTCTCCTATTGAGTCAAAATTTTTACCTGAATTTCTCCCCCTCCAAAAGTAATGTAAAATCATCTTAAGTTGAGAAATGTTGTATGAAACATTCTACTAGATGTTCTTCAAATGTTCCTCAGTTCCTTGCCTAAAGTCGCCTGTTGATATCCTTTTCTCATTCTTTGTTCCAAATTAGATCTTTTAACCTAAAAGGTGAATATGTTTCCTTTGTTCTCACGGCCTTCAGTTACCTACCCTGAACAACCAACCCTCCTAATTAAAATGTGCTCTACCCCTGAGCCCAGAGTGTCTAAGATCTCTCTGCTGCTGGCAGATAAGATATAAGGTCTTATTGACAGGCCCTCCAACTTTGTTAGTTTTTTGGTTGGCTCACTGGCATCTGAATTGCAGTTATGTTTTTTTTTTTTTAAAGATTTTATTTATTTATTTGACAGAGAGAAATCACAAGTAGATGGAGAGGCAGGCAGAGAGAGAGAGGGAAGCAGGCTCTCTGCTGAGCAGAGAGCCGGATGCGGGACTTGATCCCAGGACTCTGAGATCACGACCTGAGCCGAAGGCAGCGGCTTAACCCACTGAGCCACCCAGGCGCCCCTGCAGTTATGTTTTTGAAATGAGTGAAGCCACTTTGGTGTCTTGTGTCACACCTTTTCCTCAGAAAAATGAAGAAAGAGAGGTAATAATACCTTGCTGAGGAGGGATAACTCCCCCTCGTTATTATACACCCCAAATTGTCAAAGTCATAGTAGACATTATAAAAAGAAAAGCGAAAATTGAGTCTTTCCCTTTATACTTTATATTTTTATTTCACTAATGCAGATTATGATTACAATTTAAATGTAAGTTTAGAGTGTACATTTGATTCTCTGTGAAAAATGGTCTTTTTTGTTCCAGTGTCAGTTAGTAACACTAACACCTGAAACATAGTTCTTTAATAAAGATATTTCCACTTGGAACAGCTTGAATAGGAACTTTCTGAGTATAATATCTTTTAGAAAAGTTGACCTGTCATGAGACATTTGTAACTATTATAGAATGAGATAGTAGTAAATAGAAACACGTGAAATGGGCTCAGAGAGCATAAAGGAAATAAGGAAATAAAAGTGTACTTAAAGTTAACCAAACACACTTATAAAGTACATATAAAATATTAAAAGAATTTGATATTTGAAATATATGCTTTTGCTAATCTGCCAATGATAAAGAATATTAAGGATTTTGTAGCTTTTGAGAACTTGAAATGTATTTATGATAAGTAGGGAACGAAGTTTTTATTTTTACTTAATTTCAGTTAAATTAAGTAACCATATATAGTTAGCAGCCACCCTATAAGAGAGTACAGATAGAACATTTCAGGCCAAACAGTGAACACTTGTATCACTTACAAGGCTTTTATCTTTTAGATAGATCCATAGTTGCAGAACCCTGATTCATGGTGGCAGAACATTTGGAATCCCAGCCTCCTATGTTCACTCACTATGCTTTCCTCCCAACCTATTATTTGCTACTCTCTTTTTATTTAAACACTTCGGCAACAGTTTATAAATGTGGGGTCTTCCATTCACTTTCCTTCCCTCCCTGTTGGCACATTTGATTAAACTACGTTTGGAGGGAGAATGGACAGGAGTTGCTGATGCATTAGATGTAGGGAGTAGAGAAAGAAAAGAATCATGGTGACAACTTTTGGTTTATGACCTGAGCAACTAGGTGGGACATTTTCCTCAGTATTGAGACAGCAGCTCAATAAATCGATGACTCACTTATCTAGCAACTCTTATAGATCTCTGAGAATATAGGAGGGGAGGTGGGGGAGCAACTGTGGGTCCAATCCTAGAAAAATATATGTATCATATATGGAATTTTACACATAAAAATTTTGTCTAGGATAAAAGTTAGAGCCTCATGGATTCTATTGGGAACCTAATACCTTAGAGGGGTCATCACCCTTAGCTTCGCTGTGGGGTTGCCCCACTTGTCATTTTTATCTCTGAAGTCACACAGAATAAAATTGGTTTCATTAAATACATGTACAAATTCCCTTTGCCATATCCAGCACAAAAGCCATAGAACCATAGACTCTTCTTAGAATTAGGGAAAAATAAGTGATCATCTGATGCAATTTTCCTTGTCTTTTGTATATTTTATTAGGAGCAGACATACATATCTTGTAGAGGGACTAGGTTAGGGTTGCTCTCATGGGCTTGTGGGCATAAATTCTACCTGGCATTTAACTTATTTGACCTGTATGTATGTTCAAGATACCCCAAAATTTAGCAGCCTAAAACAAGAATAAACATTTATTATCTCACATAGTTTACATGGGTTAGGAATTCAGAAACAGCCGAGCTGGATGGTTCTAGGTCAGGGTCTTTTATGAGGTTGTAGTCAAATGTCAGCTAGGGCTGCAGACATTGGAATGCTTACCTGGGGCTAGAAGAGGTACTTCCAGGATGACTCATTTATGTGCTTAGCAAATCAGTCCCGGCTGCGAGAGGCATCAGTCCCTTACCATTTTGTACCAGCTCTTCATAAGGCCACTTAAGTGTCTCACATTGTTGCAGCTGGTTTTCCATAGACCAACTGATCCAAGAAAGAGGGCAAGGTAGAAGCCACAGTATCTTTTATGTCCTAACTCTGAAAGTCATACACCATTGTCTCTGCACATATCCTATCGGTTACATAGGTCGGCCCTATTTTGGGGGGAAGGGACTACATTAGGGCATAAACACCCAGAAGACATGATTCATTGGGGCCATCTTGGAAGGGGGCTACCAAGTGTGTAAGAATGATCTTAATAACTGTCCCTCAAAGCTGATCATTCTCTCTATTCCTCAAGTCCCTCTTTGGTTGGTTGGTTGCTTAGTTCTGAAGTAGCATCAGAAGGATGGTAAGGGACATTGGTTTCTAGGAAGCTTGAAATAATGACCTCTGTATTTGTTTCCAAAACACTTTTATCTTTGCATACCCTATACAGACTAAGAATTAGGAAATAAAATAACTGTACTTTTCATTCTTATTATAAATTCCCAGATCTGTTCTAATGTAGTAACCCTTTTAGATAATAGAAATAGGCTTCTAGAAATCATAGTGGATTATGTAGGAGTTAGGTCTGAATGAAAGTCCCCTTAGGTTCTTTTCTTCTTTGCTAGGAAATCTTTTCTGCTGTCCCTTGTAGTCCCCATAAAGGTCATCATTCTCTTCCTCTAATACCTCTGTGCTTATTTCTCCCATTTGCAAAATGGGGGCAATAATTGTACCTATTTCTTAGGTGTGTACCTGCAATGTACATAGTATGATGTCTGGTACATTAGTAAGCATCCAAATGTTAACAGTTGCTGCCACTGACATTATGGTGGTGATGATTATTACAGTCACACTAAACTGTACAGTTGATGTATTTTTAGATGTCTCTTTTGCCTTTCCACTTACTGAACAATTTCTATACCCAGGTACTGTGCTGAGACCTTCCTAGGCCTTATTTCATAGACAGGTGGTAGTATCTCCATTTTACAGATGAGGAAATTGAGGAATAAAGAGGTTAAATAACTTGTTCTATTGTCACAAAGCTGTTAAGTGGTACATAGCTATCAAGTGGTACAGCTGGGTCTCATTCTCAGTGTTTGTGGAGCTGGACTAGATTGAAGAAAGATGTATCACTGAATTTCAGGATAGCATCTCAGGACTAAAAGCAAGACGGTACAGTCTTTGGTTATTCATAGTTGAATTGGATGCTTTATAATCAAAAGTTGTTAGCTGTCCTTAAAACCATGATGCCAGGAAGCCTCACCTTTACCAGTATGAATGTGAAAAGGAAAGGGAATGCTGGAGACAGGAGCAAAATGAATTGTGGTGCTTTTAAGGAGTTTCTTTCTTTCTTTCTTTCTTTCTTTAAATAAAGATTTTATTTATTTATTTTGACAGACAGAGATCACAAGCAGGCAGAGAGGCAGGCGGAGAGAGAGGAAGGGAAGCAGGCTCCTCATTGAGCAGAGAGCCCGATGCGGGGCTCCATCCCAGGACCCTGGAATCATGACCTGAGCCGAAGGCAGAGGCTTTAACCCACTGAGCCACCCAGGCGCCCCAAGGAGTTTCTTTCTTTTTTTTATTTGACAGACAGAGAGCACAAGTAGGGAGAGAGGCAGGCAGAGAGAGAGAGGGGGAAGCAGGCTCTCCGCCAAAGCAGCGAGCCTGATGCGGGACTCGATCCCAGAATCCTGGGATCACAACCTGAGCCAAAGGCAGAGGCTTAACTTACTGAGCCATCCGGGTGCCCTTTTAAGGAGTTTCTGGGTTTTGTTTTGTTTTGTTTTGTTTTTTTAAAAAGGAGTTTCTGTTTAAATATTTGAGAAGAAATGTTAAAGAAATTACTAAACATCCAAATCCAGTGACAGTTTTTAATTAATGAACACTTTTATTGTAAAAAGGCCATATTAACTCAACTACATAAAATAAGCTTACAGAATTGGCAGTAGGAGCAAAGTAAGTATGTACCAAGAAGAACTTTAAAAATGCAGTTTTATTCAGTTAGTAAGCCTGGTGTTCTGTGGGAGCTACTCTTGAGGTTGTAGAACTTTCCATTTTCTTTGTTGTATTTCTCCTCCCTGTACTTTGCCTCTGAAAAACATCTTTCTGTTCTTTTTCTCACAAAGGATGTATATAATTTGATTTTAAATGTAATTTGTTGCAGCAGGCAAAGGTTATTTGTTTTTGTTTGATGAATGAATACAGTGCTGTGACTTTAGCTTTCAAGGATATTTATAATCAAAATATTTAGCTGTTAAAATTTTACTTAATAGGGGATATGGAGATAATTCAGAGAAAAAAATAATAAAACCATTAAATTACAAACCTGAGGAGACTACATGTCTTTTCAGATTTTATTATTTAGAAGTTGAATTTGTTTCTTCAAATTCATACACACAATGGGATTTTGCTAGAGAGTGAATTAACATAATGAACTGGATGGCTACGTAAATGAACCTTAGTGGGTGTCCTCCAGTGTAGCTCATGCCTGTCATGGTCAAGCTGGTGAATTCCTCATGATTGGGAAATCTCTTAAGTCTAGAAGACCAGAACATGAAAGTTTTATCTGTCCTCTTCACATACTAAAAAGAGAAGTGTTGTTTGCTGATGATCACGCATAGACGCATAGGTTCCAGGTGTCATCCATCTCATGGGAAATGCTACAGTAAGTTTGGATTTGTGAGGATCATTATCATTCTGAAATAGCTCTGCAGCCTTTCAGGCATTTGCTAGACTTGTTTTTAAAGCAGCCTGCGGGAGTGCCTGGGTGGCTCAATAGGTTAAAGCAGCCTGTGCCTGAATTACAAAAGTGATTGTTTTTCGTGAGAAATCCTTACAGGAACATGTGACCTGGACAGAAATTGATGTTGTCATTGATGACAGAATTTGGGTGATCATTGAAGAGTAAAATTTGCACTAGGACGGGCTTATCTAAGAAAAACCAGGAGTCATGACTGAAGTATTAGACATAGTTATGTAGTGATTATTGGAAAAGGCACGTACCTGCCTTCGGAGAAAGGTTCTGTGTCATATACCTTGCCACCTGTCCCATGTGCCATATAATGATTTAATATGACTCCATGCATGGACCCTGATCCGGTAATGTTTGCACTTATTTTCATGAAAACAGGACTAGAAGCAGCTATAAGTTTTTTTGAAGGAAATTAAATGAATTAAACATAACCAGTCAAATTGAGAGATTTGACATTTCTTCCCCAAATGCTGCCCTTAAAATAAGGAATTTAGAAAAAACATGTAGTTTTTATAGAGTGGCCATTGGAATGATAAATTGAACAGCTAATCCTTAAGTAAAGCGTTCCTGTGTGTCCTCGGGGTCTTCTGTTTCTTGCTGTAATTAAAAAATTGAAACAAAAAAGATCCAAAGGCAGATGTTACATTCAGCCATGACACTTGTTTACCCTTCAAAGGATATAGGAGCATTTCAGTCTCTAGGCAGACAAAACTTTGGAACTTGTTTTTTTGGTGTCACCAGCTTTGATGGTCAAGGGCAGTGTGACTTCTAGGAAGATGGCTCTTAGAAGTTATCCATCCCAGTTAAGCCACTTCTCTTCTTGCTCAGGGCTCAGTGTCAAGTGTTTGGGAGAAAAATATGCCCAGCAGTATGTATTAGCAGTCACATGCACGAGGGCCCAGCGACACAGCTGGACGGGCAACTGAAACGGCAGTCTGTTGCCTGCCTGAGAGGCAGTGCTGGTCCAGATGCAACTAAATGCCCACTTACATGTTAATAGGTGCTGTGAAATAATGATGAACCTTAAAAGGGGGGGGGGGGTGGGTAGGGGAGTTAGAGTTAAATATAAAGTTAGACATATTTCCAAAAGATTAGGTGAAATAAACTCTGTGCCAAGATATTTGACTGCAAGATGCTTCATTGAATTGAAGAAGTGAATCAGTCCTGCAGTGGCTGTTCCTTTTTTGCTCATTATCTTCCATTTCTACAAATAGTGAAGAAGGACTATACTTAGAAAGTAAGCAGCTGCAGTTGATTTACACATGGTGCTTCTACCTCTCAGTGCTGACCCATGTTACGGTCAGTGCCTCCACCCGTTTTACCCACTTAAGCAGATGGTGAACTGTAATCTGCTTCAGAATGTTTAGCAAGTGTTCCCAGCTGTGCACTGTTCACTTATTTATTTTCAAGTGAGCCAGACTCCCAACTGAGTATTCATGCATGTACTGCTACTCAGGCCCCAACTAACTCAAAGACACTTGTCTTTCCTGCACCAAACACCAGGCCAAGGCATGGACTCAGCTCTAAGCAGAAAGAAATTCAGATTTCATAGTATTGGCCTTATTTAAACAACCTTTTCAGATACAGCTTGGAAGACCACACAGCTCAGTCTGCAGTGGAGGCAGTGTACTTTTCTCTTTGGGGTGTTAAAGCATTGCTCATGCTCTCTCTTGGGACTTCCGATTTGCAGATGCTAATGCTGGAGACCGTGGACAGACCAACAACGCCGCTTCTGCATCAGCTTCCAACTCCACCTGAACAGCCCCGAGCAGCCAGCAGCTGCATGGGGAAAACCACCAGTTACTTGAGTGTCACTCAGCAACACTGGTCACGTTTGGAAAGAAAATTAAAAAGAGAAAAAAAACCTGCTCATTTTAGTGTTCAATTTTTTTATTATTATTGTTGTTCTTATTTAACCTTGTAAAATATCTATAAATACAAACCAATTTCATTGTATTCTCACTTTGAGGGAGATCCAGGGGGTGGGAGGGGTTGTGGGGAGGGGAAAGCGGAGCACTAGAACACACAATCTCTCTCCCACGACAATCTTTTTTTATCAAAAGTCTGCTGTTGTGTACTTTAAAAACAGGACTCCTGCCTCATGCCCCTTCCGCAAAAGAAGACGACTTTGTTCTGTGCTGAAGTTTTTTTGAACTTTGTTTTCTTTTAAAGTCAAGTGTAAGACTTTGGTATAGTGCACAGCTTGAAATTGGTTGGGAGCTTAGCAGGTGTAACTCAGTGGGGACTTCAATGTCACTTGTAAAATTAATCCATATCCTTGGGTATTTGAAGACTTGCCTTTGGCATGTTGGTGGCAGGTGTGGCAGACAAAAAAGAAAATGTGTATCATTTGTATGTAACCCAGGGAGGTCAATAAAGTTTGAAGATTCTTAATTGACTTGATAAGGTTTTCTTTTGCTCCTAATTAGTGCTAGTGGTGAAGAAACTTAAATTGGCTATCAGAGGAGGAGCATACGTGCTCTGAGCGTGGATCTTTGCCTGACCAAAGGTTCTCTGCAAGTTTTAGTGCAGTTTGAAACTAGTGACCAGAAGACTGAAAAGGATGTTGAGCCAGTCACTCTGGCTGCAGAGGTCAAAAGCTGATGAACCTGGAGGAAGGGACAGGTCAAGAGCAGATCTCACCACTGTGAATAAATTTGTCCACATTTGTTTCTAAAGTTGCTTCCCTTGGAAAGATACACTTGAGAGGACATTATAGTTAAATAATGTGAACTGTAACAGTCTACTGGTTTATTTTTCATATTTTTAATTACAAATTGAGCTTGCAGAAATTGCCACATTCTGCACATAGTTCTAATTTTAAATCCAAATCTAGAATCTGTATTTAATTTCAGCTTTTTTTTTTAACCTCATGCTTTTAAAATTTTATTTATTATGTATGTCAGATAGACCATTGTGGTTTTAGATGGTAGGAATATTAAGAACTACACATCAAAATGGTATAAACAGTCACGTGTACCTACTGACTTTATAGGAAAGCTGATTATATAAATGTGTGTATGTATATATGTTATATATACATAGATTCAATACTGCCTTTTATTTTTGTTTTTGTCCACAGTATCAAAATCAACTGGTTGAAGCATGAGAAGAATGTTTCCCCCCACACCCAGCTAAGAGTTTCTGTTTGTTTTCTTTGTGTATCAGTGAATAGTGTAAGACTCAGTTCCTGTTTTTGAAGAAAAAGCAATATTCCTTGGAAAGCAAAGAGGATTGAAGGATTACGTTTGCAGTGAGGAAATAGATTTTCACAACTAGTTTGTTTTATACTTTTAAGGTTGACATCTTTGTGGGCCTTATATACTCTAAAATGAACCTTAGTCACCTTGGTGCTTATGGGCCATTACTCGACCTATGAATCTTTAAGGCACAATCAGTTGTACTTTACATTTAAAGATCACTTGAGTGATGGCCGCCTTTCCCTTCTACCCAGTCTTTCCCTACACACCTTCCAAGGTTAGTTGATACCTGTAGGGCCATAGAGCTGAGCCCTCGATCATGTGTAGCCTCCCTTCACCTTCCTCATGGCCACCTTAGGTCGTGTTAGGGGTCTTGCCCTCCAGGTGATTCGGAAGTGGAGTCTCTTGGCAGCCCTCATCGAAGGTCCCAGTACCCTGTCCTGCTTCTTTACCAAGTGTATGCGACTCTCCAAGAGAGTCCTACTGCCTGCTGAAGTGAACCGTACCCAGAAGGGCAACTGTGAGCCATCTTAGTTTTCACTCACTGTTTAGCTAAGCTCTTTGGCCACAAAAGGGGTTTCTCCTTTTCGTGAGAAAGGAAACACACTCAGTCAAACCAAATCGAACAAACTGACTTCTACATTTCATAATGTGCTTCTGAGAGCTAATTAAGCTTTGAAAGAAGTCTGAATCAAAGTATTTGGCCGGGTAATTCCTAAAGGGAATGCTTTGGTAGACCATTTTCGGAAAGGATTTATAAAGAAGCTGAACAGCAGGTCTATGGCAGAGAAAAGGACCTGCTTTCACACCAAACTGCCCAGCCAAACATTTGGACACAGACACTACTCTGGACTTAGTGTATTTGCTAGAGTCCATAAAAATCTGTGCTTGTTTTAGGAAACAACCCTCCTTTGCCCCCATGAATGGGGTAAGAGAAAAAGAGAAAAGTCAGATGCTTTTCTCTCATTTCTGTATGTGTGTGTGTGTGAGGGCTGAGGTGCATGATTTTTCTTTCTCAAGGATCATGGTGGTATCACAGAACTCTTTTATACAAGTGAGATCCAGGTCTCTGAATATTTTTTGTAAATAATAATAATAATAATAATAATAATAATAAAGCTCCTCACCAAATTCAAGCTTGTACATTATATTTTCTTTCAATGTTTTTAAATTTAAGTTTTATTGTTTTGTATGTAAATATGTGGACCCAGGAACTGTTAATTAATGAGCAAAAAGTTACTGTTCAGGGCAGTGATTCTGTTTAATAATCAGACAAAATGTAGACGAGCTTTTTAAAGCCATATAGTTTTAACTCTGTACAGTAGGTGCCGGCCTGTATTATTGTAACAATAACTCTAGCAATGTATAGTGTATCTATATAGTTTGGAGTGCCTTCGCTTCCATGTGTTTGTTTTTGTTTTTGTTTTTCATTTCTCAAATTTTAATTGGTTTTTCTATCCATGTCTCCCTGTCCTACCCTTTCCCTTTGAAATAATAACTCACTCCTAACAGTGTCTTTGCCCCTTCCACAGTTAATTTCAGTGATACCATGCTCAGGAGTGGAAAGAGGAAACCGTGTTCATGCTCTCACTGCATTTAAGCCCTGCCTCTGTTTTGGTTATGAGCAGCTCTTTCCTCCTCAGTCAGTAGCAGTGACCAGTTTCATTTCATAATTGGTCCACCCAGGGACTTTGTGTCATGCCAGGGAGCCCTAGAGCTGGAAGAGACCGAATAGATTCGAGTTTGCTCATCTCTTCCCCAAATTCCTTCCATGGGTCTTAGAAACAGCAAAGTCCAGGAGCCTTCCATGCTCTCTCCCCCTTGTCTACTTCCTTCCCAAGTGAAAGAGAGAGAGTTGGTTTTTATAAATCCAAGTTGCTTAATAGTATCAGGTTCTGCTCCATCCGCGGTCCAAAATGCTCTAGTGCAACTACGAGCAGTTACTGCGCTGAGTGCCACCGTGCCGAGAGAGGCCTGCCGTGTTACCGAGGGAACTCAGCCCATCCCCTCCCTCCTGCCACCTCTCCCCTTGTTCAGTGGAATGTCATTTCCATTTCCTTCTTAAAAAATTTAATTCTAACTGTGTGCCCATCATGAAGGCCTTTTTTGAAAGAAAAATATTAAAATTTGTTTTGCCTCCAAGTATTCCATATATAAGATGTCTTGAGTAGAAGAAAAAACAAACTTTACCAAACCAAAGGTTGCTATTTTTGAAACATCGTGTGTTCATTCCAACAAGGCAGAAGACTGCACCTTCTTCCCAGTGACATGTTGTGTCTGTCTCTTAAGTCCTCTTAATTTTTAGACACATATTTTTGGTTTGTGTTTTAACAAAGCCTGCCTAACCAGTCATCTTGTCTGCACCAATGCAAAGGTTTTTGAGAGGACTGTTGTATTCTCTATCCCTGTGGATATAAAGACACTGGCATTTCATTTCTTTTTCCCTTTCCTTTTTAAGGGATTTAACTTTGGAATCTTCCAAAGGAAGCTTGGCCAATGCCAGATCCCCAGGAGTTTGGGGGTTTTTTCCTTTGTTTTAAACCAAAAGTATATCTGATTTCTGTTGTTCATGTTAGTGATCATCTAATCACAGAGCCGAACACTTTCTCCCCTATATAGAAAAATAAAGTAAGCATGCTTTACAATAAAATCTGTCTTTTCTGGTAGAAACCTGAGCCACTGAAAAAAAAACAACTAGAAGCAGAGTAGAGTCCCAGATTAAGGTCTACGTTTGAGAGGCTTTGAAAGTAATCCCTGGGGTTTGGATTATTTTCACAAGGGTTATGATGTTTTATTCAAGTTTGTTGCTCCGTTTTGCACCTCTGCAATAAAAGCAAAATGACAACCAGTACATAAGGGGTTAGCTTGACAAAGTAAACTTCCTTGTGTTCATTTTTAAGTTTTTTTTTTCTTACTATATCTGTCTACAGGCAGATACAGATAGGTGTATGAAAATGTGCTTGCCTGTAAAATTTGCATTTATAAATGTGTTGCCGATGGATCACTTGGGCCTGTACACATACCAATTAGCGTGACCACTTCCATCTTAAAAACAAATCTAAACAATTTATTATATATATATATATATACATATATATATATATATATATAAAGGACTGTGGGTTGTATACAAACTATTGCAAACACTTGTGCAAATCTGTCTTGATATAAAGGAAAAGCAAAATCTGTATAACATTATTACTACTTGAATGCCTCTGTGACTGATTTTTTTTTCATTTTAAATATAAACTTTTTTGTGAAAAGTATGCTCAATGTTTTTTTTTCCCTTTCCCCATTCCCTTGTAAATACATTTTGTTCTATGTGACTTGGTTTGGAAATAGTTAACTGGTACTGTAATTTGCATTAAATAAAAAGTAGGTTAGCCTGGAAATGAAATTAAAATTCACAAGTGTGTGGTCTTTATTTCAGTACCCACCCCTCTTTTCTTTACCCTGCCTATTTTGCTACTGCAATATGTAGTCACATCACCATCTCCGTTCCTCCAATTAGAGAAACATGGATCTTTGTTCTAAAATCAAAATATGAACACTAGTTCTCGTTCTTTAAATTATCGTATTCCATTGTATAGCCCCAAGAGGTGCAGCTTCCATCTTGGAAACCTTTGGATTTGAAGTAGAGGAAGCTTTGCAGACACTGCTTTGAAAAGAAAGAAAATGTCCTTGAAAGGGACAAATTTTTAAAACGTGTATAAGCTGCTGTCTTTGATTACTGTGTTCATGGTTTGGTGTAGCTGTATTTTCTTTTAACTTTCATCCCATCAGTAATGGTCTTTGGGAGTATTTGTAAAATATATGAACACCACAAACCGTGGGGCTGTACCTCCAGGTAACCAACACATGTTGTGTTTGCATCTGCTCATTTCCAATACTGGATGATGTATGTAAACATGTTATGTCTCTTAGTGCAAAAAGAAACATCATTTTTTTTAGGGCTGGCTCACTCTTGTCAGGCCTAATCTAAAGGCTAGATATGAAGTCATGTGACTGCTGCTTCAATAAAAACGAATTTATATTGGATAAAGTCTGCTCCTCTGTTTATTTGCTTATTTTATTTATTGTGGTGGTGGGGTTAGCTAATACTTGAAAAATAGTTAAACATGTTTACCAGTTGCAGAGGGTAGGGGGAAAGGAGGGAAAAATGCAAAAATAAAGATGGCACTTGTAGGATGATGGGCCTCCCGATGGCTTTGATGTGTTTGTTTGGGATTCACTACTCTTCTATTTCCTGCCCTATTTGAGTTGGAATTGAGAACGATACCCTTTTAATTTAAAAGCCTGAAAGACTGCCCTCCAAACAGTACCGACCAACCTTTCGGGTCACAATTCAGGAGAACCGTGGTAGTGGATGCCACTTCATAGGTGTTCTAGAAAGAGTAGTGAGGAAAGGGAGGGGTCAGGTTGCAGAGCTCTTCATGGAGAAGTTTGTGAAAGGAAGTGACCCAAAGTGATGATTCAGCCTCCTGTTTCTCAGGTATAACATATTCTTCCGCTCACCAGCACTGTGGGCATGTTAAGGGAATGTGTCCAGAGGAAATGGAAGCTGCTGTGTAACACAGCATGGGGCCTACGAGTTGTCAAACTGGGAAGGGACGGTCAACCAAATGTCTGTTTCTACTTATAGCCTCTTCTCCAGAAAGGAGAGGCCACCCCAGCCTTCCCACAAGAAAACTTGTTGATGTCAGTGCTTTAATTGAATCCTTAATGTCTGGGCCAGGTAGAGATTAGCTGCTGAGTACCTCTGGCTAATGAGGGGGCCAGAAGGCAAGCAGTACTTTCTTAAAAGAGCTTTTCTCCTACCTTTGGAGATGGACTTCATCCTCACCTGAGACAAGACCTAGAAAATGAACAGCAGCCACAGGGATGCCTAGAAACTGACACTTAGTTCTGTGTTCAAAGGCTCAGGAAAGGGAGTAATGGAGCCATCCAAATGTTTGAGAGGAGCAAAGTGGAGTCTGGCTCCTAGCCCTGTAAGGTCAAGATCTGCAAAGCTACTGAAGTATCCGTGTGAGCAGTTTGATGTATCTCACCTTGAATCTTACCTACACTTAGACTACAATAATTTTTATAAGATACATAAATCCTACGTACATATCAATCCAGCTACCCAGGTATTTTTTAAATCAATACTACGATACGGGAGCTTACATCCCATCTTAATTTTGCCTTACTGTAGCCTATATTTAATAGCCATTTCGGGCTCTTGAATGAATAGCTCAAAATTATTTCACTCAAAATTATTTCAATGGGGAAGAGGCAAGGCATATGATTTATGAATACAGTGGGATAAAGTTTATATTTCCCAAGGAGTGTAATTAGACAAAATTCCTGGGAACAAATTCATCTGTATTCATTGTATTGGGAGAGAGGAGCTCTTTTTCCCTTCAGTTTCTTTTCTAAAAATGCGTGTGTTCTATATCCTTAATGCAGAACAGGCTGGAAAATCTGAGGAGATGGCAAGGAATATGTTTGTTTGCTTTGATTTATAGTGTCGGCAATCTCTCACGTTCTCAGCGTTTGGCCTTCTTCTTGTAAAATGGTAAAAGCTAATCAAGTGTCTGTTCCTTAAAATTCAGTTAACTTGTAGCTTCAGTTGCCTCAAAACATTAGACATTTAAAATTAATCCAAATACTACAGTTTTAATTCTGGTACATAAGCACACCAACACATATACTATATTGCAGGGTGTATCATCTTTACATGGATCTTTATATGGAATAATTTTATGAGCAAACCAAGTTAAATCATTTTTGTTTTCATACCAACAGCCTTCAGATGTGCAAAGGGCAGTAGTAAAACAAGTAGTGAAGAAATAGATATGTATGTTATGAAATAATATTTCTATTTTCCCACCCCCACAGAAGACCAAAAAAAAAGTTTAAATCTCTAGCCACAAATTAATTACTTAGTCCTCTTGACTTGATTTGACACTAAACTCAGGAACATATTTGCTAAATCTTGTCCTTAGGTGCAGAATGCCTACGTAAAATTAGTCAAAACGTAATTTGCAGGAAAGGCAAAAACATGTTTACTCAAAATGGCTATAAACAAAGCAAACACTTTCATACTCTTTAGCTTTCCAAACAGATGTATAAACAGGAGCATACAGGGCGTGATAGCTAGCATGTTTATTAACATAACCTTGTTGCAGAGAGCACCCTAGTGTTCCACCTCGGGGGCAGACCCAAGCCCCAGGTCTGACGCAGAGCCAACCTACACTAAGTCACGCAATGTGCACTCAGCCAGTTAGTGCCCTTCCTCCCACGAACACTTGTTCCAGAGATCCCTCACTTGGGTCCTTAGGTGCATGCAGAACCCCACATAGCTCAGTGTTCACAGGAAGAAATTCCTCTTGCTTCTTGTGGCCCTTACCACTTCTTTGGATCAAAACTCTTGTGTTTCTGCTTTGTTAAGTTGAACTTGAAAGTCTTGGAGTTCAGGAGCTATGTCTGAGTCGGCAAATACCCCACAGAAAGCTGCATGTTGTTGGTGCTTACGAATGTGTTTGTATGGCTACAAAGACACAGAACGAGGGTCCAGAAGGAAGAAAGAATAGACCCAGCGGTCATGACAGGCCTCTAACATCTGCTGCAGGCCTTCTGGCTCCTCTCGCAGACACAGATACACCAGCTGATGAACACAGGCCTGGAAACTCACTGAGCAGGTCAGGACAGGTGGCTGCGGGCTGGGAATGAGTGCGGTGAGGGACACGGGGCTATGTAGTGAAAACATCCAAGAAGCTAATGAACCTGGCTGTGGGCACAGATTCTCAGATGGTCGAGCCCCAGGCACCCTTTCCCCTCTCCCACCATGACACTAGATGCCCAGACCACAGGGCCATCTCTAAGGGGAGGGTGCTCTTGCCTCTGGACAGGCCAGTGCACTCTCCATCGAAGTGTCTATGGCTTCCCTCTCCACAGACTGGGTTGGAGTCCAGGGAGACCCTCATCCCTTCCCTGAGGAACGCTAGGCAACACTGCCAGAGCTGTGGTTGTGGATTCCCTGGGGTGGGCACGACAAGTAGGGCATTGTCGGCTCTCAGCGGTATCCATCTGTCTGGATCCAGGAATGGTGGCTCCAAGGACAGGGCTCTGGCTCTGGCTGCACCCCCCACCACCCAAGGCTCTCCCAAGGGGGCAGCTTCTCAGCCATCTGTGATGCCAAACAGCTCCCGCATGAGGGGGCTGGCGAACGGGTGTATGTCTTGAATGCGCAGCAGCCTCTGGGTGTGCTGGGCATTGATGCTGCGGAGCTCGGTGAGAATAGCCATGATCTTCAGGAACAGGAACCTGCAGGCCAGCCAGAGGAATAATTGGGGGTGCAGCCCACCCTTGTCCCCATCCACCAACCCTGGGACTGCTTTGAAGTTGCACAAGTTTGAGGGTATTACTCTTAGAACATCTCAGGCAAGCCAAAAGACAAGGTTCAGTTGAATTCCTTGAGCTCCTCCTAGTCAGCGGATGAGAAGTGCAGAACAGACTTGGAGGGACTGAGGTGTGGACTTACACTCCTCCCTCACCCCTCATGCCTTCCATGGGAAAATCCAGGCACTGCAGGGGCCGGGCACAGAGAGCAATCTAGGGGACAACATGGCCTTGGCGCATGGCTGTGGGCCAGGACCAAGCAGCGGAGTCGTGGAGGCAGCAACTACAGGATGACCTGCCGATCCTTCCTGGATCCAGCCTGGGATCTAGCGTCTAAGAGCAGTTTCATGCCTTAGTTTTTGCGTGATGCCTCCCAGCTCCATGCAGGGGAAGACCAAGAACATCAGGATGTGGCCCAGAGGCTGAGCTCAAAATAAAGTCACAGCTGGCCAAGCAAGGACTTGGGGTTTGAAGTTCAGCCAACACACCTCGTGCAGGCCTTCACCCCTCAGGGCCTGGGCCCGTAGGACTGCTGAGAGCCAGCGCAGGGATGGAAACCCCTGTCTGGCCGAGCCCTGAGCAGCCTTCGTCCTTTGGCTGTGGCCAGCACAAACTACAGACTTTCCTACCCTGCCTGTTTGTGCTTGTTCCTGGACAGGATTGGGGAGCACTCAAAAGGTCCACCTTCTGCCACCTCCAGATCCCACCCATCTGTCTGGGGACCCTGAGGCAGTCACCCTGAGTCTCCAGCCCCTTGCAGGGGAGTGGTGGCACCCATTTCATGGGTCTGTGTTCAAGATTAAAGGGGTCAAATCATGTAAACTGCTTGGCCCCAGGGCTGGCACTTCTCAGTGCAAATTTATTTATTACTACCATCACGTTTTTTGTCATGGTTATTTTTACTACCATGCTGGTTACTGCTGGCTATTGGTAGAAGAGCCTGTAGGAGCCTCTGGGGGTACTCCCTGGTGGTTCCTATTCCTGCTGACAGGAGTGGAAAAGGGCAGACAGGAGCAACGTCCACAGCTGGGCATGGCCTCTGGCCTTTCCTCAAGTTTCTCGATTGCTGGGCTGGAACTCAGGCTCACTGGGCTGGGGGCCTTAGTGGAGGTCACAGAATAGGGCCCCAAATCCCCGGGAGTCAGAGGCTGCCCCAGGAGAAGCTCTGGTCTGCCCTCTCTGAGAGGCCCAGAACAGGTGGGGTGCCTAGAGGAGGGGGCTGCTGGAGGGAACCCCTCACACCCTCCCTGCTTGCTGCTCACCGGTGGGCAGGCTGGGGCCGGCTGCACTCGATGTAGGCCTTCAGGGCAATGGCAAATCTCTCCTGCAGCTGGTCCACCACACTGCGCTGCACCACACCTGGGCGGTCTGCGGGGGACGGGAAGACAGCGTGGTGCCAGCAAGGCCGTGGGGGCAGACAAGATGGGGCCAGCCAGAGAGTGCAAATGGCCAGCCAACCACCTTCCGGAGCCAGAGGCACCCAGGCAGGGAAGGGAGGATGGCACTCGAAGGGGACATCACCCCGCCAACCCAGGGAGAAGCTAGCCAGGGACCCCCTCCTGGCCATGCAGCAAACGGGGGCAAGCCCAGAGGCTGGGACCCTCCCTGGGGAGGGCAGGGGTGGGCTGCCACCTCCTCCTAAAGCTGAGGGAATGCAAGCAAGCCTGGGGCTGGAGGTGCTGGAGGGGAGTGGCCAAGCAGGCCAGGTGGGGTCGTCACCTGGAGAGAAAAGAGAGATGGCCTGCATCAGCACGTACTCCTCCCTATGCAGCTGCAGCTTCTTCAGCCTGTAGTGGAACTTCAGCACGGGCTCCAGGAGAAGCTGCTGGAAGCCACCTGTGGGTGGGCAAAATTCTCAGCCTTCCCTCACAGAGGGCTTGTTTGCCGGTCGACCGGTCTCTGCCCTGCAACCCCAGGACCCTTGGCCTGTCCTGATGTGGCTCCTCCCCTCCAACCACGCGCATGTTTGTCCCCCTCCGATGGGACAGGCAGGCAGCTCGCGGGCACCTGCGGGGTCTTCCAAGCAGTAGGACAGCCGACCACACTCCCAGGTTCCCGTCTCTGCGTTGAACACTGTGTTGAATCTCAGCTGGCACAGCTCAAAGGTGGCCCCCTTTAGCAGGGAGATCTGGTCCTCGATGGGCAAATCCCTAGCAGAGAGGATGGGGGGGATGTGCCAGCTTCCAGACTGGGGGCTATAGGCCAGCCCCCTCCCATATCCAGAAACGTGGCTGGGTGGGGGGGAGCGGAGGGGGCTGCAGATGCTTTCAGATAGCCTCCAATCCCTCCTCTGACAGCAGCCAAGCAGGTTGCTCCTCCCCACACCTCCCGCGGGGCTCCTGCTGCTGGGGTCTGTGCTGCCAGTGCAGCCTGCCCTCCCCTACTGTCCAGCCCATCTCCTCCAAGTCCCCCACAGCCACCGGCCCACGGTCCATGCTGCGGCTCCAGCTCCCCAGCCTCCAGTTTCTGCCTCAATTTCCCCACTTGGGATGACCGCCCCTCTGGCTTCCCCTTAGGTAAATAAACCCTGCTGGTCCTTCAAGACAGGCTGTGGAGGCACCTCCCAGAGGTCCTTCCTCTGGCGCCCAGGAGCTCCATGCCCATAGGCATATCTGCTTCCTGCTGTTTGTTATGGATTGACTGTTTCTATCCCTTCGCTCAAGGCAGCCCAGATGCTGTCAGCCCCCTCCCGGCGCTGAGGCCAGGCCAAGACACAATGGCCACCTCTGAAATTCATGTTTAGGCTGACACCACCCCCAAAATCTGCGAGTTCCCGACTCCCCACAGAGGAGCATTTCTACTAAGACCCCAGAAGGAACGACATTTAGGCTGGCTGTTGAGGGGCCCCCTGCCTGTCTTTGGTCTCCTCAGAAATTTGGTCCCTTTTTTTCTGCACCAGCCCCTTTCTTTCAGATCTATAATCTCAGGAAGTCGATCTTACTCTCTTATTTCCCAGCGCTGGCTCAGGACCTGGTGGGTAGTTGGCTTTGAACTCTGCACTCTCTGCTCCCAAATCGGGCCCCTCTGGTTAACTACAACCCTGTGCAAGTTCCTTGACCTTGGTGAACCTTAGTTTTCTATTTGTTGAAGGAAGGAGATCATCATGCACACCTCCAGGGGGGGCAGTGCTCACAACCGCGCTCACAAGAAATGGCAAGTAACCTCACACCACGATGTTCCATTGCGGGTCACCGGATGTCAGTGGGGATCTGCCAAGATCCACACGTGCAGGCAGGCCTTTCTCTTACTCCCCTGATCTAATGTGCTACATCTGACTCGTGGCCACCCTCACCCCATTAAACAAGGCCTCGGTGTCACAGGGGAACAGGTGGGCTCCTACAATATAATCTGCTCTGCCTATTGATGGGAAGGGTAGGTGGAGATAAGGGAGGGTCCTTTGGCACCAACATCCCCCAAATTCAGAGGAATCTACCCTAGACCCTTTAAATCTGCTGGCCACTGCCTGCTCCTCTCCACACCCCTCCACCCCGCCGCTGTGTCCTACCTGAAGTGGGAGATGACTTTGGCAAAGTTGATGATGCCTTTGAACATGTAGGTTGACATGTCAGCCATGTGGGGCAGCAGGGAAAAGATCTCTCTCCCACTGCTATCAGGTTGGGGTTTGTAGTTCCAGACGCTGCCGTCTTCCCCCCGCAGGCGCAGAGAGACCTTCAGTGAGCACAGATCTTCCCTGATCTGGCTCCACTTGGCAGCTTCTTCCCCCGCTGGAGGCTGCAGGGATTCCGGAACCTCGTGACCACTGCTGGGCGCTTCTGGCAGCTGGGACAGGACCCGGAAGATGGAGAGAGGACAGGAGGGGCAGCATGTATTCTCCCAAACAGGTTTCTACACAGGCCACTGCTGCAGCCTGAGAGGATGCCAAGTGCAGACACACACACACACACACACACACACACACACACGTGCATGCATATATACGTGCGTGTGTGTGTGCACGCAAGTATTTGTTCCTTCTCTCTGGTCCTCTCCTGTCAAGTGGTGTACTTCCTGGATCTATCAATGTTCCCTCCCATCCCTGCCTGGTCAGAAATGGGTTTGCTCTCTGCCCAGTGGAATGTAAGGGATCTCCACCTCTGGGTGTGTTCCAAGCACCCCTGACTTAAAAAGGAGGTTGTGGGAGCCGCAGATGGAAAGGACAGACTCCAGGGGTCACTGGCTGCCAGCTCTCTGAGTGGAGCCAATCGCCTGAGATACACCTGTGAGCACAGAGCAGGAAGAGAGCACCGGGATCAGACATGGCTGACATTGCTGAGATCACAAATGTGTCTTAGATCTATAAAACCCTTTCACAAATGCCAGATCCCCAACAGGTCCTGGGCCTGTCCTCAGAAAGCCCTGAGGGTCAACCACCCTAGAGCAGCTCAGCTTCCAAAACTCTGTTTCTGGCTCAGGCCCACTTACTACCTGCTGTGGAAGGAGAGAACAAAGATTCTCTCTCTGAGCACATGTCAGAATCACCTAGGTGTTCCCTGTCAAAACACCAATCACTGGGCCCCACCGTCAGCGTTTCTGATTTGGCAGGTCTTGGGTAAGCTGAGAACTGGTATTTCTAACCATTTCCTGGGGCGCCCACTGATGCGCAGGCGGGGGCCACTCTTTGAGAACCCTTGGGAATGAGACTGGGGTTTTGAGGAGCTAGGATAATGTCTGAGCCAACTGGAGAGAGCCTCATACCCGGAAGTCCTTGAAATTGGAGAAGGTGGTGTCGAAGGTTTTCATCTGAGCATCCATCAGTTCTCTGATCATTGTCTGCTGCTCCTGAGTCAGCCCCTTGGCTCCCAGGGTCTGAGTGCCCATCCGTTCTCTCTTTTTCCTCTTGATCAGAGCCCGCCTCTGCTCCACAGCCGCATCGGACATGATCACTGAGGGGATAACCAGGGGCAGGCTCAGGCACCTACAGGAGCTTGGCTGCACTTGGTGAGCCTCCATGCAGCAGGAGGACTAGGGCTGGTGGAAAAAACCCACCCTGTCCTAGATGGTGGGCTCCCCTGGAGAAACACTGGGTTAAGGGCTGAGAGTGATGTGCAGCTGGTAAACCGCCCGAGGCAGTGGGTTTGTGACAACTTTGTGGAATATTGGGAAGAGCTCGGGCTTCAGAATTGAAAGATGCTGGGTTTTAGTGACAGCTTTGCCACTCGCTAGCGGTGACCGTGAACAAGCACCTTAACCCCTCCAGGCTTCAATGTCCTTCTTCATGATCTGGAGCAACAGTGCTCCCCTCACGAGGCTGCCACAATGAGACATGGCATGCGAAGTGCCAGCAGATTTCCTGGCACATAAGTGGTCAGTCAGTAGTCTTCTTTGGTGGATTAGACAACAAACCAGACTCCTCAGAGTTCCCCCAAGGCATCTGGGTCTCCAAGACCCTAGGGAGCTAAGGCTGCTGCTCAGCACGAAATATTGGTGACCATTCCAGCCATTTCCTACATAGGTTGGAGCCTTAGGGCCTTCCATGGATTTCTGGAGCTTATGCGTGCAGAGCAAAGAGGTGGGCGTCGGTGCAAGCAACGGTGGGGACAGCCACAGGAGGGCCTGACTCTCAGCTGGCCTGCAGGAGATGCCCCTGTCCACAGGCCCAGGGAACTCGTCCCCTGAAAGAGGCTGCCAACTCTGGGATCAGTGGAGACATACGCACTGGAAGCTTCCAGCCTTTTCCCTACCAGCCTCAATCTCAGAGTGAGCTGGGAGCACAATTATACACCCAAGATTTACAGGTAGAATGATAGCATCCTATGCCACCTGTCTGACTCCTCTGGAATTCCTCCAAACACCAGGTTTGGGAGGCTGATGGGTACTAGCTGCTGGAAGGGTGGGGGTCATATCACACCATGTGCCTCTGGCTTCCTTCTCCCCAGTTCCCCTGGCCCAATTTGGCTAAAACACCATGTGGACGATTATGAAAGCGACGAAAAGAATCGTGCAGGGGCACCTGAGGGGTTAAAGGAGCACGAGATGCCCACCACACCTCCCGGAGCAGAGAATAAAGACGCACTTTCTCTGTCAAGTCCTTGTAGGATGGGCCTGGGGTGGTGGTGTGGGCAGGTGGCCCACGAGCTCGCCTCCCTTGGCCTGCCTGTTGTACACAGGTCTCAGGCATGCGCACACCCATGGTGCGAGTCTGCACACGTGCGCGTACACGTCACCACGCTTCCGCTTCCGTCCAGCCGGGGCCCGAGGCACACCTGGCCCAGGCTCACGATGCGCATGCGCCCCAGCCCGCGCCCGCCCAGGGCCCTTCCCGCTGCTCACTCTCCTTCTTCATCCCGCTCTCCAGGCACTTGCGGAGCCGGCAGGCCTGGCACTGACGCCGGGTCTTCCGGGTGATTTCGCAGGTGCCCTTCCGGAAGGGGCACCTCAGCCGGGTGTTGCGTTTCATGGCTCTCCTATGAGAGAACAGAGAGTGAAAGGCCGGTTCGAGGACACCGGGGCTTCCTGTGCCCGGGTGTGGTGGGGAGTTGGGGGGCGGGGGGTGTTCCAAGCTACACGTCTCTCTGGACCCTGTTGTACTCCACACGACCCGGAGTGTGGCTGCCGACATGGTTGCTTTGGGACCTGCACTAGACCAACGGAGCCCCACGGGACTGGAGAACCTCGTAGCTCCAGCCCCAAAGCCGGGGCTTCTTGACTAGGGAGACGTCCAAGCTGCCGCAGCGCCTCCCGGGAGGGCCTGCTGTGGGTTCTGGCCCCCCACCCACCGCCTGCTGACTGGCAGCCCATCTTAGAGATTGCGGGATGGGTCCTGGCTCTAGGGTCCATTTCTGGGCACATGTTCAGCTGCCAGGAACTCTGCAGACAGCCAGCTGGCTGTCCTGGGAGCTTCTGAGGGTCCCAAGTGGGCCCCTAGGTGGGAGCTGCTCCCACCTCCTTGGCCCTCCTGGTGGGCAGACTGCCAACTCCTCACACATTCTTTCTCTGCTTCCCTCCTTTCTTGGCCGGCTTCTCTTCCTTTTGATCTGAGAGCCTCGCAGGGGGGCTTTGGTCTTTACTCTTTCTTCATTTGGACAATGTGAACCGTTCTGTGTAGGCCTGTCTTGCTATGAACTGATACTTTGCAGTCCTTAAGTTTTCGACCTCCCTGTTTGCCTGTTTCTAGATGAGACTGTTTTGTCCTATTCTTTTATTTTATGCCATTCTTTGCTTAACAAACACTCCCTGAAGTTGATTTGAGCACTAGAGTTTTGGCTTTTTGGATTCTTTCCTCTTTTATGAACTGATTTTCCATTTTATTCAACACATGGAGAAACAAAAGGGTTATCTTAGTGGAAGGGGCCCTTTCCCGAGTAAGATAGAAAGATGGAAGAGGAAGTCCTCTGAGATATTCATGAATCTCCTGAAAAAATAGAAGGCGTTTGAACTGGCAACTGCCCCATACTCTGAAGCTGGGATAGGTCAGGCTGAGACTCTAAAGCAGTTCCCAGTGGGCTAATGGCAGAGCCCCAGTTAGATGTGACCCAGTGTGTTGGGGTGGCAGGTGGGTAAGGGCTGGCAGGTAACTCTACCTGAAAAAGCCCTTGCATCCTTCACATGTCATGACATTGAAGTGGTAACCAGTCGCCTTATCCCCACATACACGGCAGATTTGGCGACCCTCATCTCCTTCATCTGCACTGACAGCAGGCTTCGCAGGTGCTGAATCTGCCTCTTCGTAGGACACAAGGTCAGCATGGTTCCAGCTTTCTCCAGGTCTCACCTCCAGGTTTGCTTCTAGGCCTCTTGGGCTAGAAGTGAAAAAAAAAAAAACACAGGAAATGAAGGGGCCGGGCAGAGATGTGCTGACACAGTCCTCCCTGTGTGCTGCTCCCACATGGTTCTGCAGACCCAAGAGCTGAACCACAGGAGAACTGGGGGTGGGATTAGTACTCAGTATCAGGAAAGATGTCATGGTGGCGGTGTGTATGCAGTAACAGGGCCCTGTAGGAAAGCATGTGAACAGGAATATGGTGAGAGAAGGGTAAGAGGAAGAAATGAGAAGGAGAAAGAAAAGGTTGCCCGGGTGAGGTCACAGAAGCAATTCCTGAATGGACTTGGATTAGGAGCCCATAACCTGCTCAGAGGCCCAAGGGACAGGCCACTTGTTAGAGATGCTTCTGGGACTAGGGAGACAGCCTCTCAGGCATGAGGTGGCCCAAGCTCCCAGAGAAAGTTGAAAAGGCAGGACAGAAAGGCAGTTTTCAGCTAAGTAATCAAGCAAATGGGGAGAAAGAGAGGAGACGGGCTCTCAGAATGCAGGAAGACAATGGCCAGCATCCCAGTCAAGCGGGGGCATAAGTGAGTAATCAAAGAACTTGTACCCGTTAGTAGACTTGTGTTTGAGATGCTTGCCCCAGGGAATGTTCACCTGAGAGTGTGTCCGAATTCTATACTTGGAGTGAGCACAGAGGAGGATGAGCAGAGATGGGAGTTGTCTTATTCATGATGCTTCCCAAAGCCTCTCTGGGCACTGATTGCCTAGGGCCACCACACCACAGATGATGTTGCCTTTTCTTAACCCCAAATAAAACTTTTAGTAACATTTCAACATGAAAGTTTCTCTTTCCAGCAGCAAAATAGATGAAAGGAAACATTTCACCTGTAAAAATGAATTAGAAATTAATCTGTCCCACAATCCTGCTTCCAGAAAACTGTATATAAAATGGGCTGATAAAAAAAAAAAAAAAAAAAAAAAAGGGCTGATGGGAAACTTGAACTGAACAGGTGTGGGGGGAAATCCCTCCTGATTTTTCAAATCATGATCCTGACCTCATATGGGCTTGCAGACAAAATGTATATCGAGAGTCCTCCCCAAAACCTGAAGCTAATGATTTGATTTAAGGAGATCTTGGGTGGGCAGTGCTCCCAGGCACCCACAGAAGCAGACACACTCTTCTCTAGGGAAATCACTTTCCACTGAGGTGCAAAGAATCACACAAATGATTTTCAAGAAATATGAGCAAAACCTCACAAATCAGGAATCAAACACTAAGGTGGCACCATGAGCAAGAGCAGCAAAAACAACTTACAGTGGGCACCTGGGCACCTATACAGTGGTATAGGCCTCTGCCTTCAGCTCGGGTCATGATCCCGGGGTCCTAGGATCGAGCCCCACATTGAGCCCCACATCGGGCTCTCTGCTCAGCAGGAAGCCTGCTTTCCCCTCTCTCTCTGCCTGCCTCTCTGTCTACTTGTGATCTCTGTCTGTCAAATCAATAAAATCTTAAAAAAAAACAAAAAACAAAAAAACAACTTACAGCAGAATTAGATGTGCAAAGAATTGTCTGCCAAGGGACAAAGGGAGGAGACATTTACTTATTGCACTGTGTCTGACTGATACAACTCTGTAATGAGGAGGTATTAGGATTATTATTATTTTTTTAATTTTCTATTTTTTATAAACCTATATTTTTATCCCCAGGGGTACAGGTCTGTGAATCACCAGGTATTAGGATTATTGCCAGAGTCTCATGTCATAGCATTTGTGTAACTTTTACTTTGTTTTACCTAAGTTGACTGTCACACAGATCTGGTACATTCTGTGGTTCATTCTCTCATATATGAAGCCCCAGCTAGAGAACCCATGACAGCTTTGCTCCGAAGTCTGTCCCAGCAAACCACACCTCCTGGGGTCCACATCTTATTGCAGTCCTCTCACAGGAGGAATCTGGGATGGCCTGTGTCTCGCTTTGACCAATAGAATTGTGGGGAAATGTCACTGTGCCGGTTGTGGGCCAAAGCTGCAAGATGGCCTGGTAGCTTCTGCTTCTGCCCTTTGGGGGAGCCCTAACCTACCGTGTGAGAAAAGTTTAGCTCTGCTGCTGAGGTGACACCCAAGGGGACCATGCAGAGAGACCATGTGCAGAGGGAAAGCCCTCATATGACAAGATGAGAGAGGTCCATCTGCCCTCGCCTTCCAGCACTCCCCACCAAGCTCCAGACAAGTGACCAAACCCTCGTGGACATACCAGCCCAGCTACGCATCCGGCTGATGCCACAGAGCAGGCTGAGCTCTGTCAACACAGAATGATGGGAGAAAATAAAATGGTGGCTGGCTTCACCCAGCAAGTTTTGGGGAGGTTTGTTATATGGCAAGAGATAATGGAAACAGAACCCCTAGAGTTCTGTTAGAAATAGATTGGACCTGGGGGTGCTGGGTGATGCCTACAGTTCTGACCCTGCTTCCCCCTTACAACAGTCCTTCCAGCACGGTGCCCTGTGGACAGAGAAATGACAGTGCCTGGGTGACTGGTATGTGCCAGCCACATCTCTTGTTCATGTGAATTTAATCAGACTAATTAAACATGCAGTGTTGACTGAATCCAGCTGGGCTTGCTCTAAGGGTTGCACCTGTTCCTCACCCGGCTCGGTAATCTGAGCATGCTGGAGAACTTGCACACTACAGGGAGGACAGGGTTGAACTTGGGGAGAAAGAAAGGAAGGAGAATGGTGCATCCCAGGGTGATAGCGGAGAGAAATTCTAAAGGAAACGCAGAGTTCAGTTTCTGCTATGGAAGGAGGAAGGATCCCCAAGTGCGGCTGGGGGAGGACTCTGGGATGCCCAGGAGCTGGGGAAGGATTTCAGAGGCAGGTGTGGAGGATGAAAACTGCATGGCCACTGGGTTGGCTTTGACAGTGGACAACGGTGGCCACTGGAGGCCCACACTGACAGCCCTGCAGAACACCTGAGTGTTGCTGGTTGAGCAGCTTCAGGCTCCAAAATGAGGCCAAATGAGACCCTGTCCGCAGACCTGGCATCTGCCAGTCAAGGGGGATTGAGCTGTGAGAGGCAGCACACTAGGTTTCAGTGTTCCCAGGACCCCAACAGTATGGGGTAGATGGCTAATCATGATGGAAAACCAAGAAAACCAGAGAAGTGTGTGAATATTCACACTCCTCACCAGCAGAAGGAATGTGTGAAAAGGTGGTGCTGGGGAGAGAGTCTACTTTGGGGGAGAGGGAGGGGTGGGAAGCCATCCACTAGTGACCCTTGGAGCGAGATATTGAGAGACTGTGTGAACACAGTGAGCCATGCTGCACATATACCCAGACTGGACACCGGGTATAGATGTGGGAAGCGCCTATCTTTTTGTTTTTAGGGAAGAAGGAAATGCCCAGTAGAAGGCCCACGATGTTGCCTGTTGGGTTGCCAAGTGTAACAGAGATGTCTGGAGGTGGAGGAGAAAATTCTCACCAGAGCAGGAAGAGGAAATTGCTAGAAGGGGGGAGATCAGGAGAGAAGCCCTCACCTGGGTGCCGAGGTAGATTTGGGAAAGAGACAGCCCTAGAGAAGTGAGAGTGGGGGAGACTCAAGGGCAGAGAAAAGGAATTTCAGGGACCTGTGTGACCAGTGGCCCAGGTAGCGAGGTGGGGGGCAGCATGAAGACCCGAAGAGGGTAGAGTAAATGGCCAAAAGGGAGACCCCGATGATGGGTGTTTTCCATAAGGCAGCAGGAGAGAAGAGAGACTTTGGTCAATACTGGGGCCAGGAAAGAATCCCAGAGAGAAAGCCGGACATGATCATCTTGGAGCCCCAAGACAGAAAGAGCAGACTGGCCGAACCAAAAAGCATCGTGGCAGTTGCCAAAGCAGGACATCCACTGAGTTCTGAGTGCCATGGTTCAGGGTGCCCCAACAGGCACCCACAGAGCATGGCGCTCATCAGAGCATCCCTTATAGAATATGGGCATCCTGCACTTTGCTCGGTGATTGTCCGGAGTCATCTTATGAGACACAGGTACTCTCCTCTTCAGCTATTCCCAGGTTCCCTTCCTGGCCAGTGAGCAGAACCACCCCCACAGACTCTGCCCAGCTAGTGTGGGAAAAATTTCGTCAAGTTCTCGACCCAGTCAGTGGGCAAGTAGACTTGCCAGGAGTCAGATTATGTGAGGTCTGAGGCTTGTACAACTGGAGGGGTCTTCTTCAAGAAAAAGAACGCACATTGCAAATACGGAATTAGGTACCAAAGAGAAGATGTATTTGTGAGAAAGACTGAGAAACGAAATCACAATAAATTACAACTATTAATATTGTCCTTTGTGGGAAACAGAATAATGGTCCCCAAAGATTCGCATCCTAATCCCTAAAACATGGAAATGTGTTTCCTTATATGGAAAAAGAGTCTTTACAGATGTGATTGAGGAAACAGACCTCAAAAATCAGAGAAACTTTCCTGGGTCTGGTCAGAGAAAGAGACGTGATCATGGAAGAGTGGTCAGATGCTACGTTGCTGGCTTTGAAGATGGAGAAAGAGGCTGTGAACTTAGGAATCCAGGCAGGCTCTAGACGCTGGAAAAGGTGATAAACAGACTCTCCCCTAGACCTTCCAGAAGGCACCAGCTTGGTAACATTTGGGTTTCACCCCAGTAATATTGACTTTGGACCCCTGACATCTAGAACTCTAAGATAATAAATTTTGTATTAAGCCACCAAGTTTGTGGTAATACTGCAGCAGCAATAGAAAACAAGTAATTCCCCTCATAAAGCAATGATATTGTAATGTCATTTTTTAAAAAAAAGATTTTATTTGTTTATTTGACAGACAGAGATCACAAGTAGACAGAGAGGCAGGCAGAGAGAGAGAGAGAGAGAGAGGAGGAAGCAGGCTCCCTGCTGAGCAGAGAGCCCGATGCGGGACTCGATCCCAGGACCCTGAGATCATGACCTGAGCCGAAGGCAGCGGCTTAACCCACTGAGACACCCAAGAACCCATGTAATGTCATTTTTTATATAAAAAAGTTTATATGGGAACTTTATATATAAAGTTTTTTCTCTGGTATCATTGACCAAAATTTGCTTTTTATTATGATGATGGGAATATTTTTATCTTCACATGTAGCTGAGGATTGTTGTCAAACATAAGAAAGCCTCTATCAAGTTTCTTTCGTGTAAGACTTCATATTTGGAAGAATTTTCCATGGTCTAATTCTTGGCTCCACACATTTCAAACTTCACTCCCCTTCTTTAGCTTCTGCTGGGCACCTGCAACAGTGGCGGACAAGCAGCAGAGCGGGACATTCCTGGGACCCATTGCTATGTTGGGTGGTTAGCAGTAACTCAACCCCACACGCAAGTAACTGCCACTATATGAATATGCCCAAACTAAATGTACCCCCAACTCAATCTCCAATGAGCCCATGGCCACTCCATCAACACCTGGCTTCAGGGAAAATAGGACAGTGGTGTAGAAACCGTCTAAAAACAACCATGCTTAAATATCTTACTTATGAAAATGTTATAAAAGGATTCAACTGTGGGAGGGAGCCCATGTACAGAAGGGGCCCAGAGCCCCAAGCTTCATTGTCTAAAATCAATCTCTGATCTGTTTCCGTTGTCCCTGTCAACAAAGGGACACAACCTGCTGGAGTCTCCAGGAGAGATCACATCTCAGACTGGCTGACAGAGCCTTCACTGCTCAGTCTCCTCTGTGGGGCAGACTGATGCCCCCCAAATATGAAGTCTTACACGAAAGACGGATGCCAGTGTCAGGCCCAAGCGCCTGGACAAACGTGCCAAAAGGAAGCCCTCAGAGAAGCCCTCAGAGAATCCCTTTCCTGGGATCTGGCTGTCCCCCCCCACTCCCCCCCACCCCCTGCTTCTCTGCCTCACTGTTAACTCTTTAATCTTCTTCAGTGACAAGGACGAAGTCTTCTTTTTCTGTCCCACTCTGAAGGGGAAAGAGTGGGCTTTGGCTAAGACAGAAGGGGTCGGCAGCAAGGTGGGAGTTACAGGGAAATCTGGGGTTTTGAAAGGAGACCCATCAAATAACTTTTTTTTAAAGCAGAGAGATCAAGGAATGCTTTTAATAGGAAAAAACATTACTGCCTCCCCAGGCCCCTCACATCAGAAGAAGACAGGATGTGTCAGATAAAATGCCAACATTTTATCTGAGACAATTACATGAGAAGAAATGTTGTGGCAGACAAGTATTCACAGCCTCCCCTCTGTCCTTGTAAAGGAGACACAAATTCGCCCAACCTGACCTCACAGGACGAGGGTGCTAAGGAGGGCTGCCCCCACCCACGGCCACCCTCAGAAGGGTTCCTGGTGGGACCAGGTTCTGGGGCCCTGTGAGGGATGTTTGTGACTGCTCTCTCCCAGGGAGATCCACCAACCAAAGGATCCACCAACCCACTGAGATCCTTTCCTAGTGACACGGAATGTCAGATATACAGACAGAGCCAACTCAAAGGGCCGATCGCTGAGCTTCTCCGTAGGGAGCCACCATTTCAAAGGGTGTCAAAACATTGCTGGAATAACTGAGAAACAAAATAAACCATAAATTGTTTCCTTTCCTACACTCCTGGACAGTGTAGACGAGTCTCTATGGAGTGACTGGGGCACTCATGCATGTCACACTGGGTCACTCCAGCCAGCCACCGGAGATAAGACTCTGACAACCCTGAGCACCCTGTGAAAACTGGCAGACAGAACCAGAGACAGAATCATGTGTGGTGTAGGGCTGTTTGAGGGGAATGAGTAGACTATTTTATTTTCTAAACACTTAAACATGCCTTCTAAGAAGTAGTCTGGCTTGGAAAATGGCACAGAATAAATTACTCGTCTTGATCATGAAGGACACGATATACGTTTTGCATTAAAAAAAGTATCACTTGCCAATAAATATATGAAAAGATGCTCAGTGTCACTGATCACTAGGGAAATGCCATGAGACCTCCCTCTACACCCACTGGGGGTGCTGCTGTCACAGAAATGGAAAATAACAAGTGCTGAAGAGGATGTGGGGAATTCAAACCCGCTTGCGCTGCTGCTAGGAACACAAAATAGCGCAGCTGGTCTGGGAAACAGGGCGGTGGGTCTTTTTTGAAGAAAAAATAAAAAACAGACCATATGATCCAGAATTCAACTTTCTGGATTGAAAGCAGGGCCTCAAAGTGGTATTTGCATACCCATGTTCACAGCAATGTTATTTACAACAGCCAAAAGGGGGAAGCAACCAAAATGGCCACAAACAGATGAATGGGAGACACGTGTTATGCAGTATTATCAGCCTGGACAAGGAAGGAATTCTGGCACAGGCTACGACACCAATGAACCTTGAGGACATTGTGCTAGTCAAAGAAGTCCGTCGCAGAAGGACGAGTACTGTATGATTTCAGTGTAGGAGGTACCTAAATGAGTTTAACTAAAGCAGTTACACTCATAGAAATACAAAGTCGAGTGGTGGCAATGTACAGTTATTAGAGTTAATAACACAGTGTTGCTAACATGGTTAATTAGCTAATAATACAGCATTATTTATTTGAAAGTAGCTTGGAGTGGGAATTAAGCATTCTTCACACATACAAGCACACAGAGTTAACTGTGTCTACTGTGTGGGGTGATGGATGAGTTAATTATTTGGACGTTGGTAATCATTCTAAAATATATGTCTACCAAATCATCACATTGTACATTTTTTTTAGGTTTTATTTATTGATTTGAGAGAGAGAGAAAGACAGAGGGAGAGGGAGAAGCAGGCTTCCTGCTGAGTGGAGAGCCCAATGTGGGGCTCGATCCCAGGACCCCGAGATCATGACCTGAGCCGAAGGCAGACACTTAACCAACTGAGCCACCCAGGTGCCCCACATTTTACATTTTAAATATATATGATTATATTTGCAATTATTCCTCGATAAAGTTTAAAAAGTAGGAGAATGTTTGCCAGGGCCTGGGGCAAGAGAGGAATAAGGAGTTACTGTTTAATGGGTAGAGTTTCAGTTTTACAAGAGGAAAAAGACCTGGAGATCAGTTTCACAATAGTCTAAATATACTTAATGTTACTGAACCCTACACTTAAAGATGGCTAAGATGGTAAATGCTATATTATGTGTTTTTTACTATAATTAAAAAAAAATACCATCACTTGTCACTAAATAAATGTTAATCAGATATTTAAAGAACATTAAAAGGGAAGCCAATATATTTGACTGAAGTGTGTGGCCAGATACCTCAGTCCTGCCTTCCCTGGGAGGCCCTAATGCCCACAGTTAAGGCGGCCCCGGGAGCCAAGCAGGGCTTCGAGGAAGCAGAAGGCAGGAGGCAGAGACAAAGCCGAAGGAAAATAGTTGAAGAACCAGAGAACAGAAGGAACAGCAGTAGATCAAAGCACTACAGTAAGGAATAAAAAGATAACCAGGTCACAATCAAGCAAGCTGCCCTGGAGTTGATGATCGTTAGCTTTCGAACCACACCTCGGAACCTCGGTGACAGTTAAGATCTCTGTCTGCTTCAGAATCTGCATGGGGTGAAGTAACCCAGAGCACATATTTAGAATCTAAGTTCAGGGATTCTCCAACGTTAACGTGCAAACAGATCACCTGGGGAGCTTGTTAAACGCACCTTCCAACCCCTGGGTCTGGCGGTGGGTTTCAGATGTTGCCAGCGCTGCTGGTCTGATTTGAGTAGCAAGGACCTAAGAAAGCCAACTAACCCAGATGGAAAATGGGCTGTACACAACGGAGAAGATGACCGAGAGGCAGGTAGAGGGTATGGCAATTCAAACATTTTTAGGGTTCAAGAAGTTAGAGGAAGTAATGAAACACACATGCAAGATAACTGGTATCGTAAACTGTTGTTGAAAGTCGAAATGCGTTTCGGGGTGAGATAACTCCTTCCCAAGAAAAGGGGTGTGGGGAGGAGATGAATATATATTTAATCTTCAAATGAGTCAAATCAAAAGGCTTTGAAGCCAGGTCACCATGATTACGGGGAGGCAAGAGTGGGCAACTTGGAGTTGAAGCGGCAAGGACTCTAAGTGGCGGGGAAAATGATAGAAAACTTGTGATTTTAGGGATAGAAACTATTGGAAGCAGTAGGATTATAATATACTTACGTTTTATATGTAATATGTCTTATGTGTGTAGTTATATGTATGTATGTACATGCATCATAAGCATATACAATCAGAAATGTATGTGTATACGCATGTGTGTATGTGTGTGGATATATGTCAGAACTGACCAGAGGGTAAAGAGGGAAAATAAGCAGCTGAAGGGAAGTTACATAAGTTTTGGGTTTCTGGGGTGCCTGGGTGGCTCAGTCAGTTAGGTGTCTGCCCTCAGCCTGAGTCAGGATCCTGGGTTCCTGGAATAGAGTCCCACTCAGTGGGAAGCCTGCTTCTCCCTCTCCCTTTGCCTGCTTGTGCTCTCTCTCTGTCAAATTTAAAAAAAAAGAATTGAATTTCTAAGAAGTTGACAGTGAAGCTTGCAAACTATTGGTTTTGTTCAATGAAGGGAGAAGGTTGGCAGGTTTTAACTCCTATGATACAGGTTTTACTATTTACTAAGTGTTGCCAAATCATCATCTCCTGCAGGGGCACCTGTGAGGTCAGCGGAGAAGGGCCTCTCTGTGGTTGAGCAGGGCCAGACAAGTCTTATTATCCCCTTTACGACTGAAGCCACTGGGGTTGTGTGTCCAAGGTCACAAAGGCAACAAGTGATAGAACTTTTCCCTTGATTCTAATTCTTCCTATAGGGCCAATGGATACGCTATGTACAGTGTAAGTTTTGTTTTTGTTTTTGTTTTTGTTTTTTTTGCATCTTTTGTCACAAAAGACAGCGATAAAATGAGATCATATATTTAAAGTTTTTTTTTTCTTTTAATGGATCAAATACTGTGAACAAAAGTGTCCCCCACTCCTTGGCCCTGGCATGGGACAGGCACCCAGAGGAAACTCAGAGAGGAAATGTTACATTGCATAAATTCAAGTGAGAAGTCTGTTGCTATCTTCAGGTGGCCATGCAGTTTGGCCTTTGTGCATCTGGGATGCAGTCATCAGACCCAAGGGGTCAAAAAAATTTGTTCCTAGACATAGATCAGGGTTGAAAGCTGGTATCAGCCCAAGTTAAAAGTACACCCCGTACCATCTTCCAATATTTAACAGAGCACAATGACCTCTGAGTCAACTGCCTGTCTCTTCTATGTGTTTGCAGTGTTCCTACTGCATAGCGTTTCAGAATGTGACTAGAATTCATCCAGACCCAGAAGAGTTGTTTCTGACATTACATGAGGAATTTGGATGTATCTCTTTATCTTAATTTTCATTTGGATATTGTTATTTCAGTGTTTCACAGAAGTTCAGGGGATACGGCAGGTGGATGAACAGGTGTTGGATGGCAGGGAACTCTTCCCAGTCCCCTGAAAATCCTGACACTTAGAAGGCTCCTGTATGCAAGAAGAGTCCCCTCACACTCCTATGTCAAAGAGTCCTGCAGAGAAGTCTCCAGGAAATAGGAGTTCATAGTATGAAATAATAATGAATTAAAATCAGAAACACTGGGGGAACTGGGTGGCTCAGTCAGTTAAGCGTCTGGCTCTTGGTTCTGGCTCAGGTCATGATCTCATGGGTTGTGGGATCGAGTCCTGCATCTGACTCTGTGCAGAATCTGCTTTTCCCTCTCCCTCTGCTCCTCCCCAGCTCATTTTCTCTCTCCTCTTTTCTCTCAAATAATTAAAATCTTCAAAACAAAAATCAGTGATAAAGAATACCTAGACATCAAAGGATTTGTGAATGGTGTCCCTAGAATTGTGCAGTGCACAACTCCTACAACTGTATGCATCAGCCCTGAGATTCTCCTCAGTCTTAATTATTACTCTGCATTGTGCTGGAAGGCCAAGAAAAGGCAGTAAGAGAAAAAAATATTTTTCTCTGTGTAAAGATGAGGAAGGCAAGAACAAAACTCTTTTATATATATAATATAGTTGTCTACCAGGAAGTTCCAACAGAATCAATTGATAGTTTTACAAGTATTAAGAGAATTAAGTAAAATGACCAGACAAAATATCAAAACACAAAATAGATTTTTGGGGCATCTGGGTGGCTCAGTCACTTAAATGTCTGATTTTTGGTTTTGGCTCAGGTCATGATCTCAGGGTCATGAGATCGAGCCCCACGTTGTGCTCAGTGATGAGTCTGCTTGAGTTTCTCTTTCCATCTCCCTCTGCCCCTTCCCCCCAACTCTCTCCCTAAAATAAATAAATAAATATTTTAAAAAAAATAACACCAAACACAAAATAGATTTTGTATATGTCAGTAAAAAAATCAATTAGAAACAGTAAAGCTATAATAGAAATTGACTCTATAATATTTCCTATGATAGAATAGGAAATGCATTTTTTTTTAAAAAAGTAGTAGCAGACATGTAAAAATGAGAATTTAGTACACAATAGAGGGAATGTTCAAATGACTAGGGAGAGGGCAAACTTAATTTGGAATATATAACTAAAAGCCTATTTTTTTTAGGTGATAAAGTTAGTTATTTAAAGAAAGTATGCTAATACTTTATTATCATCATAATCTTAGGAGGTTGAGAAGGCTTCCCTACATAAGCCCCAAAAAACAAAATCCATAAAGGAGAAAATTAATAAATTCAACTAACTCAAAATAATAACAGCAATAACAATAACAGTAAATACTTCTGTTGACTAAAAAACATGATGTAAACAAAGTTAAATAACAAGTCACAGACTTAGCAGGAATATTTATTATATGTATATCAAAGGATTAGCACCAAGAATAAATATTAGAATCCTACAAGTAAGTAGAAGAAAATAACCCCATATAAAATGAGCTAAGAATATGAATGGGCAATTAAGAAGAGGAAATACAGGGGCGCCTGGGTGGCTCAGTCGGTTAAAGCCTCTGCCTTCGGCTCAGGTCATGATCCCAGAGTCCTGGGATCGAGCCCCGCATTGGGCTCTCTGCTCAGCCAGGAGCCTGCTTCCTCCTCTCTCTCTGCCTGCCTCTCTGCCTACTTGTGATCTCTCTCTGCCAAATAAATAAATAAAATCTTTAAAAAAAAAAAAAAAAGAG
>NC_081558.1:153604797-153679385 GCF_022355385.1 Mustela nigripes
ATCCCAGAGTCCTGGGATCGAGCCCCGCATTGGGCTCTCTGCTCAGCCAGGAGCCTGCTTCCTCCTCTCTCTCTGCCTGCCTCTCTGCCTACTTGTGATCTCTCTCTGCCAAATAAATAAATAAAATCTTTAAAAAAAAAAAAAAAAAGAGGAAATACAATGGCCAAGAATGATATAAAATGATGCCCAATTGCACTAGTTGTTAGTGCAACACTAGTTGTGTGTCCCCCACCCCCATTTCAGCATGTGACTATATCTCTAAGTGTACCTTTAAAGAGGCAATTAAGTTCAAATGGGGTCATTAGGGTGGGGCCTAATCCCATATGACTGATGTCCATGTAAGAAGAAGAAATCTGGAAGGCAAGCTACCAGAGCTGGGCTCTCACAGAAAGCTATGGGAGGACACAGCCAGACCTCAGAAGGAATGACACCTGCCAGCTCCTTGATCTTGGCTTTGAGCCTCCAGCACCATGAGAATATAAGTGTCTGGAGTTTAAGCCCCCCAGCATGTGGTGTTTTGTTATGGCAGCTCTGCAAACTAACACATTAGTAATCAGGGACATTTACATATTTTACAAATGGGTTACTATTTTCACTCATCTCATCGGAAAAACCATAAATGTTTAATAGACAGCAAGCATCAGGGTGTGGAGGAACAGTAACTGTCATTCTCTGTGGAGGGAGTATGAATTGTTGCAGTCACCGTGGAGGGCAATTTGATAACATCAAAAATTAAAATGCACATATTCTGGGGCGCCTGGCGAGCTCAGTCAGTTAAGCTTCTGATTCTCGATTTTGCCTGAGGCCATGATCTCAGGGTCCTGGGAGGAGTCCAAGGTGGGGCTCCAAGCTGGGTCTGGAGCCTGCTTAAGAGTCTCTCCCTCTTCCTCTGCCCCTCCCCCCCCAAAATAAGTAGAAAACTTTGAAAAAAATAAGACGCACATATTCTATGTATAATCCATACAAAATTATTGAGGTAGAGCTATATACAGAGATAGAAAGTCTCCATATGGAATATGGATATGAAAAGTTTGTTGGGTGGAAAACCAGAATGAGAATAATATGACAACAAACAGTTTGCTAGTACATGTACGTATCTGTGAATGCGGAGGATTCGCGATAAATGTACCAAACTGGTTATAGCAGTTGCTTTTGTGGGGACAGGGGACTGGCACTGGCAGGATGGCTTAAGGAGAATTTAGCTTTATCTATCCTGAATCATCATTTTATTTTTTTTTATTTATTGTTTTGAGTTTTTATTTACATTCTAGTCAGTTAACATACAGTGTAGTTTTAGGAGTAGAACTGAGTGATTCATCATTTACATATAACCACCCAGTGCTCCTCACAAGAAGTACCTTCCTTAATGCCCATCACCCATTTAACCCATCCCACGCCACCTCCCTCCGTCAACCCTCAGTTTGTTCTCTATAGTTAAAAGTCTGTTTTCTGGTTTGCCTCTCTTTTTTTGCCCCATGTTCATCTGTTTTGTTTCTTAAATTCCATGTGAATGAAATCGTATGGTATTTGTCTTTCTCTGACTGACTTATTTTGCTTAGCATTATACTCTCTAGCTCCATCCACGTCACTGCAAATGACGGAAAAAAAGATTTCATCTTTTTGATGGCTGAGTAATATTCCATTACACACACACACACACACACACACACACACATTTTCTTCATCCATTCATCAGTCAATAGACATTTGGACTCTTTCCATAATTTGGCTGTTGTTGATAATGCTGCTGTAAACATAGGGGTGCGTGTGTCCCTCCAAATCAGTATTTTTGTATCCTTTCAGTAAATACCTAGTATTTCAATTGCTGGGTCGTAAGGTAGTTCTATTTTTAACTTTTGGACCCATTATTTTACAAAAAGCATGTAATCAGGCTTCATCACTTTAAAAAAGCTATTACCTACTAACAATAGTTTAATCAGTTTTGTGGTTGTTTATTATGTTCATTCATAATAATTGAAGAAAAAGTTGATAGATTGAGACTAGGACTTGACAAACTTTTTCTGTAAAGGGCCATATAGTTAATATTTTAGGCTTTGGGGGCAATATTGTCTTTTTTGCAAGTACTCAATTCTGTTGTCCAAGGGCAAATGCAGCTGTAGATAATATGTCATTAATGAGCATGGCTGTGTTCTAATAAAATGTTATTTATAAGAACAGCTGGTGGCGGGGGCGCCTGTGTGGCTCAGTTGGTTAAGCATCTGCCTTCAGCTCAGATTCTGGTCCCCGGGTTCTGGGATTGAGTCATGCATCGGACTCTGCTTGGCAGGGAGCCTGCTTCTCCCTCTCCCGTTCCCCCTGCTTGTGCTCGCTCTCTCTCTCTCTCTGTCTCTGTCAAATAAATAAATAAAATCTTAAAAAAAAAATCTGGTGGTTCACATTTGGCATGCACACCATAGTTTGCCAATCACTGGTTTAGATTTAAGTTTGTAATATAACTTAAAGATATTTTCAAAAGGATATTGAAAATTATACTTAATAAGTATATGGAAAAATTTATCTTTCTTATGAACCAACTACTTAAGTAGTAGCCTCTGGGGCCTTGCTTAGAACATTCTGGACTCTGGCCATATCATTTGAGATCAAACATCCATCACAGTGGAAATAATCCAGTCACCTTGGCCACCTTGGTGCTGACCATTGACCTTTCCAGCCAGCACCAAAGTCACACAGCCATCCCGTGTGTGAGGAGTCTAGTGCCTGTCGCAGCTGACTCACTCAATCAAGGTTCAGTGGCCTCAGAGGTAACTCCTGACCATCCCCACACATGGTGTTACCTTCAAACACAGCTGGGCTGCTTTGTGGGGAGAAGGGTGGCACTGAGCTCATGTAGAAGAGGTTTTGTTCTGCAGGCCAGGCTGCCTACCCCGGCAAGTAAAGGTAGAACACAGACTGGGCCAAAGCCAACTCAGCCTGAGGGCCGGGGAGGGGTTTGGAAGAGCCTCTGAGGGACCCCTTGCAGAGGAGATCAGGCCCCGTGACTGTCCTGCAGCTGGGTCTCTGCCCTGGCCCCAAGGACTGACAGGAACCAGGACTGAGTTGCTCCCAGCCCCCACAGCCCTGCACCTGGGTATTTTTCTGGATCAGGAGACTCCAACTCTACAACAGAGAGGGGGCCGATTGTGTGTATGACTCATTGTGGCTGATATAAAATTGAGATTTCCATTGTGATTATTTCTTTAGGAGGCAGGTGCATGTCAGGAAGCATGGTTAATGGAACTCGATATTAAGTGATTATCTGCACGTTTTTTTCCATCCTGGAAAGCTGAACAGCTGTAAGGCCAATATGACCCTCTACGGTGCGGGCCTCAAATGTTAAGATATGTTTGCGTTCCCACTTTTTTTTTTTTTTTCAGGGATTTGGGGAGGCAATCTGCCCCTGGCAAAAGAGAAAGGAAGAAAGAAAACCCATACCTGCTTGGTGGCAACTTCTTTGCTGTGACTTCTCCTTTGGGGTCCGCTCTGAATAAGCAGGAACAAAGGATCAGGGAGAAGCTCAGCAGCCCTCAAGTCCTTGCCGTGCTGAAGACTGAAGCATTACCTTCCTCTTCCGCTTGTTACTGTGGTGAACACTTTGCCCCGGGGAGAGGCTGTGGCTCCTGCTAGAGTTCCGACCTAGGTTATTTCCCAGGATGTGAGCCAATCTTGTCTCTCACCTACATCTCAGTCCAGGTCAGACGTAGGCTGTAGGCTCCCTGTGGCCCCCATCCGGCACTCCTAAGTCCCAAGTCCAGAGCTCCAACTAGCAAATGAACCGATTACCGTATTTACTCTCATTACGTGCCCCCACTTTTTTCTCCAGTCTTCACTGTAAAATGCTGGAGATGGGGAGTAGTGTTGCTAGTATGTGTTTGGTCTAACTGGTTCTGTGCAAATTCATGCAACTGATGCTCTCTGTGCTGTGTCTCTGGGGCAAAGTTAATTTGAACCTAGGTCTCCTAACATATGTGTTCCTTTGTCTAAGCCACCTTCCTGGACAGTGTTACTTGACCAGATGATGAGCGAGGGCAGATGTTCAGGTGAGAGAGGGCACACAGGGAGAGAGTAAGAGGGAGGGGTGGGGGCTAAGCCCATTGCAGGGGAGCGTGACCTGCAGCTCTAGTGCTGGGACTGACAGATGACCAGGAACCAGAGAATGGGTCCAAGGCTCTGTCCTCCTCCAGGCCGGCCAGGAACCAGCAGTCCCACATCCTGCAGCCTGATCCTTCAGGTTCCCTGGGAGGAGCTTGATGGCTGTTCTAGCTCTTAAGGGAAAAGAATAAACAAAAGACAAAAGCAGTGGGTTTCCCAGGATACGTTTCTTCTACTTGCTTTGTTTTAAAAAAATGTTCTATGGTAGGCGTGGGGAGTGGACTAGGTATGTTCTTCTGACAACAGTAGAGCTTGGTCTTGGGGGAAGGACAAAGGGGAGGAAGAGGAGAAAGGGCGAGGGAAACTGATCAGTTAGATGGACAGGGATAAGAACTAGAGATTTCTAAACAATTATCATGGTCATCTTGGGAAAATTTGGACTGCCTTACACATGTTTCTGATTTAAATTGTTTTTATCCTGAATTAGATATTTTCATCAAGCTCTCCTGATAAGAAAAGCAAGAATAAGTATGGTTTTCTTGCTTCTCAGCTAAACTGGTTTCTTCTCTTCCCCTCAGTTTTCCTCTCCTGGATGTGAGGAGGACTAGAATCTAGGTCAACCCTTATCCAGTGGTTGTTCACCTTGCTGTCCTCATCCAAATGCAGAAATAAGATGGTGCACGTGTCTCACTATTGGAGCTTCAGCTGCAGTGGTGACTGGGACCTATGGCCATGGGACTCCTTTCTGTCAGTCCAGTTTCTATCTGTCCAGAGGGTATTCTGTTAGGGCTGGGGAGCATTGGATTATAAATCCCACTGGTTAGGAGGTTGACTTGGGCCTCAGACAGGGAGGACCTAGAAGAGGTGAGATACTGGCTTGGGCTCCTGGGGGAAGCAGCCTGTCTAGGGTGCCCTGGGGGCTGTATTCTGGGCCTGGTGGTACCTCTGATATCCTGCAAAGCTATGACCAACAGGCCATGACTACAGCTGGTGGTGGGAAGCCGGAAAAGAATAGGAACTCGCTCCAGGAAACCTTTATTTCCAAGATTAAAAGTAGGTCTTTTGGGGAGTACAGAGACTGTTTAAGGCAGGAAAAACACTCTTGTGTGATACTGTAATGGTGGATACATGTTATCAAACATTTCTCCAAATCCATAGAATGGACACCACCAAGAGTGAACTCTAATGTGGACTATAGACTTTGAGTCATTACGATGTGTCAATGTCGTTTCACTGATTGCAACAAATGTACCATTCTCTGGGGGGTGTGGATAAGGGGCTGGCTGTGAGGCTGAGCGTGTGCAGGGTCAGATAGCATACGGGGAATGTCTGTACCTTCCTCTTCATTTTTCTGTGAACCTATAACCACTCTGAAAAAAAAAAGTAGATCTTTTGTAAAGATAGACATTTCTGTGTCTAGGGGGAGAAAGGGCAGGATCCCAGCTTAGGTGGGTCAGCTTGCCAGAAGTCCTTGGGTTGTGGGCAAAATACACGGCTTTCATCATCATCTCAAATCTCTCCTGGCTCACAAGGGCCTGGCCTTATCTCACTTATAAAAATGGTGAATTATTTACAGCAGCAACAGGGAACTAGGAACAGGTCCTAAAATCACTGAGGCAAAAAAAAACTCTTCTCAGGTTTCTAGAGGAATCTTCTGGGAGCTCTTGTGAGCTCCTGCACCAGCAGGCGGGAGGAAGCCTATAGGACGACTAGGCCTCTGCCCATCTGAAACACGGCCTCTACAGGAGGCAGCCTCGAAGCTACAGCTATGAGAACAGCTGGAAAAGCCATGGTAGATAGTAAGGGCAGCAGACGGATGCTCCGATGCCAGCGTTGAGGGTCTTCCTGAGACCCAAGCACAGCTGGCAAGTAGGAGAAATTCGGTCCCTGCCTTCCACTCCTCATGGGGTCTGTGGCAGACCCCAGAAAGGACGAGCTGCTGAGCCTCTCTTAGGGGAGAGCAGATCAGAGAAGCCTAGAGAGTTTCCTCGGGGTGAATTCACGGAATGTGTCACCAGGTCAAGGAACCTTTATATTTAGAAAGAACAGAGCGAGGCTGCTCAAGGGGTATTGCCCTAGCGGTGGAGCATGGGGAGAACAGGTAGATGTCCATCAACAGATGAATGATAACCTTGATGGAGAGGGTATTCTTGGTTGCAGGTTTTTTTCTTTCAGGACTTTGATGATATCATGTATCCCTTCTGGCCTGTTTTCTGCTGAAAAACCAACTGATACCCTTGCATGCTTTCCCTTATATGTAACTGTTTTCTTGTGCTCTTTTATCATTACTTTTTGCCATGTTAATTACTATGTCTTGGTGTGGACTTCCTTGGGTTGATTTGGGGGGGGGGGGGTCTCTCTGTGCTTCCTGGATCTGAATTTGTGTTTCCTTCCCCAGATTGGGAAGTTTTCAGCTATTATTTCTTCAAATAAAATTTTCTCCCCCCCCCCTTTTCTCTCCTTTTCCTTTTTGAATCTATAATGTGAGTGTTATTATGCTTGACAGTATGGCTGAGTTTCTTTAATCTATTTTCACTTTATATTACTTTTTTCTCTCTCCTGTTCATTCAGCTTGATTGTTTTCCATTAATCTGTCCTCCAGTTCACTGACCTGTTCTCCTGCTTCCTGTGGTTTACTATTTATTCCCTCTAGTGTATTATTAATTTCAGTTATTGAGTTCCTTGTTTCTGATTGGTTCTTTTTTATGTTTTCTATCTCTTTGTTGAGGGTCTCACTGAGATCCTCCACTCTTTTCTCAAGTCCATTGAATATACTTATGGCCAATTCTTTAAATCCTGTATTAGACATGTTATTTATCTCCATTTCGTTTAACGGTCTTGTGATTTTGTCTTGTTCTTTCATTTGGAACATATTCCTCTATCTCTTCATTTTGTGTAACTCTGTGTCTGTTTCTTTGTGTTAAGAAAGTCAACTATATCCTCTCCTTTTGGAAGTCACAGACTTATGAAGAATAGGTCCTATAATGCCCTGTGGTGCAATATCCCCTCTTTACCAGAAGCTGGCACTTCAGGGATGTGTGTGTGTGTGTGTGTGTGTGTTGTGTGTGCCCTATTCGTGTGACTGAACTATATTTGCCTTCAGTCTAGTCATCTGCAATGGCTTTCTTTGTCTTTTATGGGCAGGGCTTAGTCCCTCTGCTATTAGTGAGCTAATCTGGGGCTCCACTGGGCCTGAATTGAGTCACAGAACTGCAGGACACTCTTCCTCTATTTTCCTCTGAGAAGCTTTCTTTGGCCGGGTGGGGCAGGGGGAGGCTGTAGTCAGACTAGAAGTCTACTTCAGCCCACTTCTGGAGTTGCAGTCAAATTGGTATGTGTGGTTTTCTTCCCTTCTCTCTGGAGCAAAAGTCACTTTGGAGTGGACTTACTCCAGTTAGGCCTGCTTGCACACCACCAGGCTTGTGGTGCTGCTTTGATGGATTCCTATCAAGGGCATGTTTGAAGCGGTTGATCTGTAGGAGAATATGAGGGTAAAGGCGGGGGGTGCAATGCTAACAAGATCCCATCTGGTCTTCTGCAGGATGAAATCTGCAGCCACCTACAAAAACTCCTGCCAAGGCTGGGCAGGAGGAGGTGGTCTGCAGAAGGGGGTGGGGTGCAGGGTACATTGTTAGCAAGATAAGTGAGCATGTTCACATTGTGCTGGTTCTCACAAGTGTCCTTGTCTCTAGGTAAGGGGCAAGGGAGGGAAATGGTGTTCACAAGCTCTTTTGTTCTTGCTGAAGTCTCCCAAAGGTCCCTGCCCCTCCAGTATATGCTCTGAGAGTAGTGAACAGATTTCCCTCCCCTATATGCCAAGCATTTTTCAAACTGCTGCTTCTATGCTGTATTTCCATGGGGCTGTTTGTTACGTTGTCTCTTTAAGTGTAGGGACTCAGTTTCCTATCACTCTCCAGCTCTCCCAGAGGTGGGCTCACTGATTTTTAACATTCTAGGTGTTAAGCCCCACTGACTGTAAGAATGCACAAAGTTAGGTCACGTGGTTTTCAAAGCCAAATGTTAGGAGGATTCGTCTTCCCAGTACAGGTCCCTTGTGTCTGGGGTGTCTGGTCTGGGGTTTGCTCTTCTCCTCTCCCCACACCTGTAGGTCCCTCCCTCGTTCAGCCCATCTGATGGGTCGGTTTATTTCCCAATCATGTCATCACCCTTCCTACCATTTTCACTGAGGCCTCTTCTCTACATTTAGCTGCTGGAGAGTCTATTCTGCCAGTCTTCGAGTCATTTTCTGGGTTATTTATACTGATGTGGATGTTATATTTGTGTAACTGTGGGATGACGTGAGCCTAGAATCCTCCTACTCTGCCATCTTCCCCAGAAGTCCTGTGATCACTTTCCTAAAATTTTTAAGTTGTCCTTTTCTTGATTCAGCATCTGTTTGGTTGTTATAAACCTTTGACTTTTTCAGGAGTTCTGGTAAAGTTGGTTCTAATAGTTGCTGCTTGTTCTTCAGTGTTTCTGTGGAGGGTCAGGAGTTTGGAGCTGGCCACTCTGCCATTTTCCTGATACCACCAGTGCTAGTGGATGCCTAATTTCTTTTTTGTGTACATCTTTGTTCCCTTCACTATGCGAGGAAATGACACAGGTAGTTTGTAGTAAGGCTTTGCTTTTGAGAAAAGTGATCAATGAAACAGGAAAGCCTATTTCTGAAGCCTAAGACCTTGCTGTGTTGGGTTTTGTGTCTATCTTGGTCATAATGGTGAACAATTCCTCTCCTCAGAAGAATCCATCGGCATATCAGCCTTTCTTATTTACAATTAGTATTTTTTGGGTTCTCTGCAGATTAAGTCATGAAAACATTCTCCTATGTTTTATTCGAGGAGCTGTATTGCTTAAACTTTTAATTCTGAGATCTATCCCAAATTAATTTTTGTGTTTGGTGTGATGTAGGTATCAAGACTCATTTCCCCCCTTTATTTCTTCAGTTTTTTCTAGCACAAGTTGTTGAAATGACTTTCCTTTCCCCATTACATAGCTTTGTCACCTTAGTCAAAAAATCAATTAACTGTAAATGAATGGGCCTATCTAGACCCCATATTCTGTAATGTTTATCTATTTATCTATTATGCTAATATTATGTTGTATTTATGGCAAGTCCTATAAGTGTTTAGGTCTTTTGATACTACTGTAAAGAGAACTTAATTTTTCTTTCCATCTTCCAGTTGTTGCTAGCCTATAGAAACACATATTTTTCTGTATATTGCCGTGTCCTTTGACTTTGTTAAGTAAGTCTAGTAGTTGTTCTTTAGCTTTCCTTAGGTTGTTCTGTGCAAACAGTTATGTTTTCTGCAAAATGTTTTTAGTTTTACTTGTTCCTTTCAAATCCTTATGCTTTATCCCCCCTTACCTTGTTGCATCAATTAGAAGCAATATTGAATAGAAAGATGGTGGTGAATATACTTGCTTTGTTACTAGTTTTGAAGTGGGTGGCATTCAGTATTTCAACATTAGTTATCATGCCAGTTGTAGGATTTTGTACAGATTCTTTTGTTAGATTTTAAAAGTTCCTTTCTATATCTTGTTTTTTGAGAATTTCTAATCCTAAATGAGCATAGAATTTTGGATTTTTTTCTTCATTACGATCATAATGCTTTTATTCTTTTCTCCTATTAATATGGTGAATTATATTGATTTTTGAATATTTGAACCAACCTTGCATCTTTGGAATAAATCCACTGGTCTGATATATTATCCTGGTTTTTTGTTTCATTTGTGTAGTGCTGGATTTGATTTGGTAACATTTTGTTAGTGGCTTTTAGCATCTATATTCTTGAAGGTTATAGATCTTTAATCGTATTTTCTTATCTTTTTTTTAGATTTTGGTATGGTTTTACCAGCCTCTTAAAGTGTGATGGGAAGTGTTTCCTCTTTATTTTCTGAGTTTGTATAAAACTGGTATCAGTATCCTTAAATATTTGATGAATTTATGGGATTGAATTTATTCAATTGATGAATTCACCACTGAAACATACCATCTGGACATGAAGGTTTCTTTGAGGGAAATTTTTTTTATAAACAATTTACTTAACAGGTATTGAGTTATTCAGATATTATATTTTATTCTTAATATCTGTTTTGGTAAATTCTGTGTTTCAAAGACTTTGCCCATTCCATGTAAGCTATCAAATTTACTGTTATAAGTTTTCCAAATATACCCTCATTATTCTTATAATGCCTATAGAATCTGTAGTGACATACCTTCTTTCATTGTGGTGATACCTTCTTTGACATTGATAATTTGTGTTTTCTTTTTTAAACAACTTTTGCTAGGAATTAATTTTATTAGTCTTTTCAAAGAACTAAATTTTGGGTTTGTTATCTCTATTCTTTGTAAGTCTTCTGTTCATTGATTTCTGTTCTTGTCTTGAAATTTCCACCTGACTTCTTAAATGTGGGTTTATTTTTTCCTATTGTGGAAACTTACTTGGTTTTAAACCTCTTTTCTCATATGAGTTTATAAAACTATTTCTCCCTAAGTACTGTTTTAGCTGCATCCCATAAATTTCAAAGTTGTATTTTCTCAATAATTCAAGTCAAAGTATTTTCTAACTTCCACTGTGATTTCTTATTTGATCCAAAATTTATTTAGAAATAGATTGTTTAATGTCCACATTTGGGAATTTTCTAACCTTATTTTTTCCCCTTTTGATTTCTAATTATTTGTGGCCAGAGAATATATTTCTTAAGATTTCAATTCTTTGAAATTTATTGAGACTTGTTTTAAGGCACAGGATATGGCCTATCTCAGCAAATGTCCTATGTACACTTGAAAAGAATGTATATCCTGTCATAGGTGTAGTGTTCTGATTAGCATTAGGTTAAAGCAGTGAGTAGTGTTGTTCAGATCATCTAAAACTTTATGGATTCCTGATTTTTCTATAAACTACTGAGAAGATGCTACCTTTAGCATGTAGTACCATTAGATTTCTCTCCATCTCCTCACCCAAAATCAACTCTTTCCTCAGCAAAGCTGCTGGACTAGAAGACGGCCATTCTTGCAGAATGAGCTGCATGGGTGTTGGGGGTAGTGTAGACCTGTTGGCCATCTCTAATAGATTTCTAGTGCCCTAAAATGGGTGTTTTTGATAATTTTGTCTAGTTATAGCTATTTACCTATTTGTATGTTAGTAGAGGAGAGTTGCTGGTCTCTTCTGTCATAATTAGAAGCTATTTTTTAAAAAAGATTATTTATTTTATTTGACAGAGATCACAAGTAGGCAGAGAGGCAGGCAGAGAGAGAGGGAGGAGGAAGCAGGCTCCCTGCTGAGCAGAAAGCCCGATGCGGGGCTTGATCCCAGGATCCTGGGATCATGACCTGAGCCGAAGGCAGAGGCTTTAACCCACTGAGCCACCCAGGTGCCCCTAATTAGAAGCTATTTATATGGTAATGTTTTAATATGTCTTTATTAAAAATATTGAGAAGAACATTTATGCCTCTTCTCTAAACCTCTGTTGGAGGTTTTTAAGTTGTTAATGTTGTTTGTCCAAAATGAAGGGCATAAACTCCCTTCAGGATGTGGTATGGAAGGTCCATATGCCCTTTATGGCTTACTTGGTTCCTTCATAACATTCACCAGTTGAATCACAAGAAGTTACTTGCTACAAGTGAATATTATAAATTAGAATTTTATTCTTGAGAACTCATTTCATACCACAAAATACCAAGACATCACAAATGTTCTTCAAAATCATACAAGTATTTGCTTTTACAAACATTACGTAGAATTTCATTCAATAAATACTTGAGAGATTACCATGTTCCAGAGACTGTGCTAGGCACCAGGAATAAAAACAAATGTACTCAGAAGGCTCCTGCCCTCCCCTCAGACCTAACAGTCCAGAGAGATGATTATGCAGGAATTACAGGCAAGTGCGATATGGGCAATGGCAGACGAAGAAGCCCAAGTGTTATGATTGTGCCCAGTATCTGTGTTTGCTCCCACAATTTTTTTCTATGGTCTTTGGAATCCCTGAGGCTTTAGAAATAAAATATCATTAAAGCCTAGACTAAGGACATGTCTCCCATGGTAAGTTTCTGAATGGTAAATACTTGGGGAAGGGTAGTTCCCTTGGGAAAGGTTTCTCCTATTCTGAAGTGTGAACGTACATTAGATCACTTGGGAAGCTTTAAAAAAAAATATCCCTGCCTGGCCCCATTTCTAAAGATTCTATCCCAATTCATCTGCTGAGTCCCAAGAACCGATTTTTTAAAAGTACTCAATGATTTTAGCATGCAGCCCTGGTTAAGAACTAATATAGCCTTTGATTCCAAATGTTTCCTCAACATTTGACACTTACAATAAAAGAACCCTCCTTCAATGTTTTAGTTTTCTGGGAAAGTCTTCACAATACTTATGTCTTCCTTCTGCTGCTCTGGTGTTTGGTAGAGAGTGAGCCCTTACTGTCAACGCTTCAAGATTGTAAAGAACACGAGCACTCATCCCTCTCTCTCTTTCTTTTACTCATCCCCAAGTTAGATGGAGAAATTCATCTAATTGGTTAGATTCTGACACTCACTGAGCCACTTTCTACATAGCAGTAGATGGTGTGACTTTGCTCTACCCATAGCCTTTGCTTCTATACCATAGTGATAATAAAGATAGCTAAGTGGTACTTACCTGAATGCTTACCATATGCCAGCTACTGTCCTAAGCCTTTTACATGAATTCATTACATCCTCATACCAACCCCATGACGTACATTCTATACTTATATCCTTTTAGGTATGAGGAAGCTAAAGCTCAAAGAGATTAAGTAACTTGTTTGAGGACACAGTGTCATTGGACTGGGATTTCGATCCAGACCACCTGGCTCCAGAGCATAGTGCTTAACGTCCATGCTACTCCACTGCTAAGTGCATGCTTGCCCCCTGGCGTTCCCCACTCTACTGGTCACTGGGTCTGTAAGCCTCTCTGTGGAGCCTGCTGCATGAAAGTACCCCAAGTCATCTTAGTAGGTGCAACTCTACTCCCAAGTGGGTACCATGGTCGAGAATTGAGGAGAGGGATGAGAGTTACCTTCAGTCAACATATACTCAGACTTCAAGCGGTCTGGGAGTTCTGCACTTAAGGATTTGGAATCTCTAACAATTCTGTGTTGAGTTTCTCACCCCAGAGAGACCCTTAACTCACACTACACACTTCTTCCTTGGATTCTACTTTGCCTGTTCTTAAGGATGTTGAAAAGAGGAAGTGCCTTTAAGTGGCACAAGGATTCAAGATACATGATTACACATCCATGAGACAAAGTTTTCTACCTTACAAATCAGTTCATTGCTATTGTGTATTGCTACCAATTATACTAGTCTAGTCCCAACAACCACATGGCTTTGGTTGCCATGATCATGTGGCTTTAAACATGAGTTTTACCCATCATTGAAGGTGTTTTAAAGGTTTTTAAGGTTCAGGTAGTTTAAGTAAAGTCATTTTAAGTAGAAGGATGCTAGTAACAGAAGAAAGTTTCCCTTCCTGGTAAACTTCAATTAGCTAATGAGAATTCTCTAAAACCCTGTATTTTCCTTTACGTCTAAATACAAATCTTAGTTTTAGAAGACTACATAAAGATTGTTTTAGAAAATATTCTATCTCATTATCATTATTATAGTTAACTATTCAAAGCCACTTTGACCACTTTTTCAAAGTGGATATTTGATTTTTGGTTCACAGCTTATATAGCAGAGATGAGCAAACCACAGGTCATGGGCCAAATCTGGCTGCTGCCAGTTTGTCAAGTTTCATTGTAATGTAGCCATGTTCCTTCCACATGTTATCCATTGCTGCTTTCACCCTATGATGGCAGAATTGAGTAATTGCAGCAGAAACTCTTTGGCCCACAAAACCTAAATTACTTACTATCTGACTCCTTACAGAGTAAGTCTGCTGTCGCCTGCTATTGGATAACACCTCTGCCCTGCCCCTATCTTCTAGCCCACCATGCCTCATTGCTGCTTCTCATTTTGTCTTGCATTCCTGATTTTCTATTTTACAGGTAACTGTTACCCCATTCAAGTTAGCATTTTTATTTTTATTTCTTTTTATTTTTTAAAAAGATTTTACTCATTTATTTGAGATAGAGCGAGCACAAGCAGAGGGAGCAGGAGAAGCAGGCTTCCTGCTGAGCAGGGTGGCGGGAGGTGCTGCGATCTGGACCTGAGCCAAAGGCAGCGGGTCAACTGACTGAGCCACCCAGGCGCCCCCAGGTTAGATTTTTAAAGGACCAAAGCAAAATGCAGCTGACTCTTTACCTGTGCAGTACCTTCCTATCAGTGATTCTCCGGTGAAAAAAAGTTACCCTGATCACTGTTTTCCTAATACAAGGTAAAAATAAACCTTTTCAAATTTATATGCACAAGTATTTTTTCAGCTCAGAAAATCTTTTATTATAACTTTATTTGTTTTGATTCCTTCTTTAAGAATTCCATTGCTTTAGGATTGGTGATCCAGAGGTAACCTCTTTGTCATTCTCATCTCTTTATCCTTCCCAAACCATATAGGACGACAGGAAGTTTGTTGGCAACATCACCTCTTTTATTCTCTGCTTTGGTACTTCTGTTCTTTTAACTGCATCCAAATGTGTTCCACGGATTTTTAAATCTTTTTGTATTTTTTTCATCTTAGCCAGCTTTCTTCTCTTGCATCTGCTGGCATCTGCTCTTCTTATTCTCGGCAGCAGTTTCCCAGGAGCCCATGTCTTTTTGCCTCCTCACCAAGTAGATAGCTTCTGAAGCTTTTCTGGTTTCCTAGAGAAGGGTATTTTCTAAGATAGGTTTTGATTCTGTTGTCAGAGTAATGTGGATATGGGGCCCACATAGATTTGTTTATGTTTTAGGTTTTTTCCCTATTTACCAATATTTAACTGAGGAGGGATCCTCATGTTAGTCAATACACAGGATGGGCAGATTGCTCCCCCAAAGCATCCTCTCTGTGGGTGTTGCATGAATATTCTTCTGCTAGTCTCAATGGTAAGTTGATGGGCCACTGAATACCACAGCTTATTTTTCTGTTCCACTGTCAGTGGAGGTTTGGGTTTCTAATTTAGGGGCTGTCATGAAAAGTGCTGCTGTGAACATTCTTGTCATGCCCATTGGTGCACATATCCATGTATTTTTGCTGAGTATGTATTTAGGAGATGAAATGCCAGGTCATGGGGTGTGCATACTTCCAAACTTAGCAGATAAGGTCAATGCATTATGAATATCAAGCCAAAACTACTTAAGAAATATTCAGTAACATTTCTTTTTGTTTGATTCAGCAAGCCAGAATATCCTCCTAGTTAACAAAATGCTGAAATGAGACATGAGAAAATTTTCTCTTGAAGTAGAGCATCTGCGAAACACTAAAGAGAATAAACTCCTTCATTTGATTGTAATTACTGAAAATAATTTTAAATTATTGGAAGTTTAGGGAGAAGAAAGATCTTTCCTCATGAATTACACATTGACAAGTCCATAAGAGCTGCACATCTTGGGAGAAGCATAGATTACTGGAATTCCATATGATGATCTGTACAGCTTCTTTTAAAAGAGATAATCTGTAAAGAAACAGAAAAAAAACCCCACAAATGTTTGATTATGCGATCTTTTAAGAAACAATCATTATCAGACCTATACATCCAAAAAACTACTGTGATGCAATTACACAGACCCTTGGTTGAGGAGCCAGACAACGCCAGACGGCCCAGCTCTGCCACTTATGAGCCCCACGATCCAAATGTTTCTTAACTCACAGGGTCTGTTTTCAAATCACAGGACTTACCATCCTTACATTAACTGAATTATAACTGAAAACTTAATATGTGGACACTGTAAAGAAGTCAAACTACAAAAGGATATAAATGTGCGGAGAATATGTCTATTCTCCCCAGTCCTCAGGTCTTCCAACAAATACTAAACCAATTTCTTGTTGATCTTTCCAGAAATATTTGGTGTGTATTGTAGGCCTCATGAGTCCATCCACATTTGTATGTATGCATACATATTTCTAGCTTTTAATTAAGGAATGTGACATATATAAGAAAATAACATAAAACCGATGTGCAGCTTAGTGAATTCATGTTAAATATTCATCGGTGTAAATATCGCCCAGGTCAAGAAGTCCTGTAAGTTCCCACTTCCTCCTTTGCAATCACAACCCTCTCTCTATCCTCTAAAAGTCATCACTATTTTGATTTTTATTTTTTACAGTATTTACTTCCTTGATGTTCTTTGTATCTTTACCTCCTAAGTATGCATTCTTAAATGCCATAGTTTTGTGTAGATTTAAACTCATACTGTAGATTTCTTTTTAGGATTTGGCTTCTTTCAATACTATGTTTGTGAGACTCATCCATGTTGTATTTAGTTCTGCTTCATCGTTTTAACTGCTACATAGTAGGAATTGATAAATGTTTTCTACAAAGGGCCTGATAGTAAATATTTTAGGCTTTGTGGGCCAGTAAATAAAATCAAGGATATTATATAGGTCCTCAACAGGAGAAGATATTTTCACAAAATTTTTGATAAAATTCAAAGGCAGTAATAATATTTGACTACAGGTTTGTTTTTAATATGGGTCTACTAATAAGAAAAATGGAAGTCTTTTTTTTTTTTTTAAGATTTTATCTATTTATTTAACAGAGAAATCCCAAGTAGGCAGAGAGGCAGGCAGAGAGAGAGGGCAAAGCTGGCTCCCTGCTGAGCAGAGAGCCCAATTCCGGGCTTGATCCCAGGACCCTGAGATCATGACCTGAGCTGAAGGCAGAGGCTTAACCCACTGAGCCACCCAGGCGCCCCAGAAGTCTTATTTAGAGGATAACATTTTGCTTAATTGAGGTTCAGAGCTTCAAAATTGATTACATATCCCCAATAGCAGATAAACATTTACAATGAGACCCCCGACACCCATCCCCATCAGCTTTGAAAATGTCTGTCACACAGATAGGTGCTGCCAACACCGATATCAACCATGAGCATATGCTTTTAATTGCGCATATCTATGTCTGGGGGGCATTTACAGAACTCCATTAGATTCTTCTCTTGATATTTCCCTCTTAGCATGTCATTACGACACATATTAATCACTTCCAGTTGAAGTTAAGTGGGACATTCCTCCTTCACACAGTTAAAGAGACTTTGAAATAGGATAATTTCCTTTGCACTTGTTTCAAGGTCCACAAAATGCTCCTGAAGGTGTAAACTCAGATAACATATCCACTGCAAATATGTATGGGGATTAAAATCTTGCTTCTTGTTTTAACTTGTGACAGGCAAAGGAAGTATAAAAAGCAGGTTGCCATTGCTTGTGATTCAATGTTAGTTGCCATTGAAGTGACTTTCCCGTAGTGTAAATTCTGCCATATAAGCTCTGTTTTGCCTTGTAATTTTAGGTTGGATTCATTTAAAAAATATTATCAAGTCTACAGCAAAAGTTAATTTCCAAAGCCACTCAGTATTCCATAGTAGTGGATAAGGTTAGTTTTCTTACTTAGAAAAATCTCCATCTTTTTTTAAAGATTTATTTATTTATTTGAGAGACAAATCATAAGGAGGCAGAGAGGCCGGCAGAGAGAGGAGGAAGCAGGCTCCCTGCTGAGCAGAGAGCCTGATGCGGGACTCGATCCCAGGACCCTGGGATCATGACCTGAGCCGAAGGCAGAGGCTTTAACCCACTGAGCCACCCAGGCGTCCCGAAAAATCTCCATCTTAATCTGAGCTCAAAAACTCGCACTGAAGGGTTATCAGTGCTAAGCTAACAAGTATCAGTGAGGTAGGCAAGTCAGGATATACAGCTATTTCTGATGAAAAAAAAATCATGGAACAATAAATTAACAATGGTTAAAGCCATGAGACTGAGTGAAGATCACCACTGAAACAGCTGGCTAAAAAACTCATGATAGATTCAAACATGTTTTCACTAGTAAGAGGTTTATCCACAAAAAACCTACTGCTGACATTCTGTGGGGAAATCTGGTCATATGTTCGGGGCCCCTCTCGATTGTAATCCATCACATCCCACCACACTGATTTTAAAAGCCTTGTTGGTTTCTGTTTCTGCTAGTAAATAAAGATCTTCTGCCTTTGGCAAGCCTGAGTCCCAGCTTGTACCCAAACTCGGCTACTGCCCCAAGACAAGAAAATGGTCAGTGATCGCAGATCCCTTAGGAAGGACTTTCTTCTCTGCTGCTGTTGTTCATCTAGTGCCTTCCATTTCCATAGCTCTCCAGTGTCTTTAAAAATATGTTTACAATGTGTCCATTATTTTCCCTAAATGTTGCAGCTACCTACTACATTCTACTAAAATCAGAAGACATTTCTATTTTTTGTTTTATTAAATTCTGTCCCCCAATTTATGAATGTTTTTTTCTAATTTTTATGTTTTATTAAATTCTGCTGTTATTTTATTGTATTATTTCTTTCCTTTTGCTTTTTTGCATCTAATTCACTGTTCTTTTTTTTCTTTTTTTTTAAGATTTTTATTTATTTATTTATTTGACAGAGAGAGAGGGATCACAAGTAGGCAGAGAGGCAGGCAGAGAGAGAGGGTGAAGCAGGCTGAGCAGAGAGCCCAATGTAGGGCTCGATCCCAAGACCCTGAGATCATGACCTGAGCTGAAGGCAGACGCTTAACCTACTGAGCCACCCAGGTGCCCTAATTCACTGTTCTTTTTATAATTTCTTGAAAAGAATGCTTAGTCTTATTTTCATCTTTTCAAATAAATGCCTTTAAGACTACAAATTTCTAAGTGCCACATTAACAGCATTCCACAAGTTTGATACACATTAGCATTTTTGTCATTTTTCAGTCCAAAGTATTTTCTAGTTCTATGACACTTTACAACATATTAGAATTAGAATTAAACATAGAATTATCTTGTCATTGATTTCCCATTTCATTGCATTTTTATCAAAGAACACACTTTGCAGGATTTCAACTCTTTGAAATGGTTGACACTCGCTTTATGACCATAAATAGTTTTTGTACATGCTTGTTGTGTGTATTCTTAAAGAGTATGCATTCTGGAGTTGTTAGGTGTAATATTCTATAAATGTCCATTAGGCAAATTTCTTAATTATGTATTTCAAACCTTCCATTTCTTTTTTTTTCCTCTGGTTGCTCCACCAATTCCTGATAGTGATTAAAATTTTCTAGCATTATTTCGGATTTGTTTCTCTATGCAGTGCTATTACATTTGCTTTACAAAGGTTGAGGCCATGTTACTAGATACATTCCTATTTGTGACTGAAACCTTCCCAATGAATTAAAACGTTTATCTTTATGAAGTGACCCTCATTTGTCTAGTGGGGTTTTCTGCTTTAAAGCCCTCTCTGTCTAATACTAATATTGTTATTCCTGCTTTCCTGTGGATGCTGTTTTCATGGTATCTTTTTTTATCCTTTAACTTGTAAGCATTCTGTATATTTAGATTTTGCATATGCTTCTTACAAACAGCATTTATTTTTATTCAGTCTGACAAATTCTGACTTTGGGCATTTAGCTATTTACATTTAATATAAATTAATGACGAATCCACAATAAAAAACCTACCATTTTATTCAGTGCTTTCTATTGGTTTTGTTTCCTTTTTCTCTCCTTTCTATCTTCCTTTTATATTGAGTGGGACTTTTATTCCATTTTCTTCTATTAGTTTAGTGTCTTCCCTCTCCTGATAGCATACTCTCAGGCCAAAACAGTACTGATGTGCTTGACCAGGGAGGGCTGAGGCAGAAGGTATAGGCAAAGGGTTCACTTCCCTTCTTATGGGAATTCTCATGAGAATTTTATTTTCAATTGACTCCCTAGCTCTATTCTAGTAATTTGATAAGGTAGTTTGTATCAACTATGTTACTAAGCTACACTACTTAACCACCAAGTAACTACCATTTTATTGGAAATAATTATAAATGAACTATTAATACCTAACAAGAAACCATAACTTCGAGTTTTCCTGAGTGTGCTGACTTTTGTAACCGAGTGGATCCATTAGGGGGACCCAGACACGAGGCGTGGGGAGTCATTATGAGACATCCTGGACCCCAAGGCATGGAAAGCAGGGCAGGTCTGCACCAACCCAATGTAAATCTCTCTTCCTTGCCTCTGAGCTTTGTAACCAGGGGATAAAGTAACTGTGTCTGTGTGGACACGACAAGAGCTTCCATATAGAGAAGCACCTGCCAGCCACCCTGCTCAAAGCTGCAGTTCCCGACTTCTCTCTTGCTGTGTAGACAGATACCAAACTCATATCAAACCTTGTCTGTGTTAGTCTTGTGAGCAGGGATGTTTAGTTGAACCTAAGACCAGCTCCTGGTGGGGCCTGCAGGTGGCCTCTGGGCTAGAATTGGACAGCCTGTGCCTCGTGCTATGCTTACAACCAGGCTGATGAGACAAGGAGTCCTCGTCTACTCCCTAAAAACAAGCTGCTTTTTATAACACACATTTTAAGCTTTATTTGTGATGAACTACCATCATCTGCTTTAAGGACCCATAAAAAATTACCTAGGATCCTGTTTCCTGGACCCAAGAGTCCAATTGCTTTAATGTCAACTCTATTCTCTAAGCATTTCAGTAGTAGATTCCGTAACCTAGATGAAATGTGCCGATTTGAATGGGAGTGTTTCACTTTCTTAAACACATCATGGTTGTTGGACTAGAGCAGAGACCTGAATGCTGCTGCCTCTCCTCCTCTCTGCCTCCTCTCAGATGAAAAACCCACCTCACCTGAGCTGTGGTTCTTATTTTTGAGTCTCTCCCTCGGGTAACTCGTCTGTGTCTGAGGCCGCCTCATCCTGCTGTTGCTCCACAAAGTCCTTATTGACCATGTCTTCCGTGTGGCTGTGGATGATCTGATGGGCTGCAAGGATGTGCTTCCGCTGGGCGGCCCGCACTGTGCCAAAGCGACAAGAAATTTTACTCTGAAAGTCTAAACAAGATCATTCCCAAAGATGTTCAAGAAAGTAGTGATAGAAATGATAATTCTGTAAGCCCCATATTCCCTTGCTTAAAGCTGATGAGATTAAATGACAATGACCTGCTCTCTGTTTTAGAAGTACACCTCCGCCAGGAGCCAGATCTAGGCTCCTGGCTCATGAGAGCGGTTCCCCCTGTTCCCACTCTCAGGTTCCGGGTGGTCCTGCTCCTCCCCACCAGGCTTCCTCTATTCCTCTCCTCCACAGCTGCCCTCCCCTGGAATGCCTGCACTGCGGTTCTACCCTCTCTGCGTAGCCCAACTCCGGTCCCAGCTCCTCCAGAAGTCTCCTCCGACTGGGCCAGCCCGCATCTACCACGGCCACACCTGAGTTCGTACAAACCCACTTGCAGCACTGAAGCACTCCGCGTGAGTTCCGTTTTGTTTATTAACTAGGTTGTAATGACTTAAAGGTAGAGACCTTGTCTCCTACTTTTCTTTGAGCCTGGAAGATACTTGTTGACTGATGATAAGTTTCTGAGCTCATGGCTGTAGAAGGTGGTCTTTGCTCCACATTCGAAGGATATTTATTATCAAGAATTAGTAGTTAGGCATCCCATTTCCCTCAGAAGGCACTAATCCTGAAGTTGATGATGATGATTTAGCATTTAGCATTTGCCCTTACTTTGTGCCAGGCACTGTTCTAAGCAGTTGGCATATATTCATTTAAACCACCCTACAAGCCTAAAAGAGACTATTAATAATATCCCCATTTTCGGAGAAGGAAATGGAGACACAGAGAGATTAAGTAATTTGCCCCAGATCATACAGCTAGTAAAGGACAGGAAGAAGTACTATGGTTTCTGTGCTATTCAAGTGTCAGCAAGTTTACAGAGGATAAATCACACAGCAACTTCCACACAGACCACAGTTCAAATCTGTAAGTTGTATAAAATTTCTAAGCACTTATTTCCAGAACTGAAAAATAAGAATAGACCTCTAGGTATTTTAAGAAATTGATATAGGTACTTTTTAAATGCTTAGCACAGTATCTGGAACTTAGCATGCACTTAAAATTCGGTAGTCACTGTTATTTTATATCTATATACAGGTCTTTTCAATCATGAAATATCTCAAACACGGTCTGTAAATATTATCTTAATTTGGGGTAAAGAGTATATATAATACATATGGTTCTTTTATTTGAAAAGAGAAACAAAAAGGTCCCAGTGTGTGCTCCCTGTCCAGATGGCTTTCTTCATGGGGTAAACATACAAAGAGAAGAGGCTAAGGACTTCCCCACCCTCCCCACAGACAAGTTCCACTGGATTCCTTAAGCTCAAGTGCCTCTTCAAAGGCCACTTTCCCTCAGAGCCCAGAGAAGCTAGGAGATGGGTCATAAACTAGTAACTACTAAACACACTATTTCCCTGCCTCCTTCAATTCCCTCAGTTAGAGTTGACCTGAAGCAGGCTGACCTCACTTTGGATCTAAGAAAAATAAAAAGGAGTTACATATTTTCTTAAGATTCAGAAAACACAAGATCCCTTTTATAAGATGACACAAAAACATTGATTATTTTATCCGGAAATTAAATATTGTTGGTATAAGCACTACCATATACCTATGATGGGAGTATGAATTAGGACAATCTTTTCGTAACACCTAGCAAAAGTAAAAGGCACATGCCCTATTTCCAGCACCATACTGCTAGGAATTTACTGTCAGTAGCATGACCAGGATTTGCATAAAATATATTGCTTGCAGCACTGCTAGGTATGGGAAAACACAATGAAACAAACTAAATGCTTATAACTAGAAGGTACTGTCTTAAAAATTACAGTACACTTATGTAATGGAAAAAAAGATATTTCTTTGTTTTCTTCCAATGCATTAGAATTCTATCATTCCTTTGTCCCTTTTAGGTGATCTGAAATGTTATACTTCTCTAAGTCTGTCCAGAATTCCCCACATAACATGGAAACCTTGTAAAAAAATAACCAAGCTGTTCTTTCACTTAAAATTTTTAATTTAAATTCAATTTAATTAACATATACTGTATTATTAGTTTCAGCGGTATTATTCAGTGATTCATCAGTTGCTTACAACACCCAGGACTCCTTACTTCAAGTGCCCTACTAATGCCCATCATCCAGTTCCCCCACCCTCCACCCACCTCCCCTCCACCAACCCTGTTTGTTTCCTAGAGTTAAGAGTCTCTTATGGTTTGTCTCTCTTTCTGATTTCATCTTACTTTATTTTCCCCTCCCTTCCCCTATGATCCTGTTTTGTTTCTTAAATTCCACAAGAGTGAGATCAAATGATAATTGTTTTTCTGATGGATTGATTTTGCTTAGCATACTACTGTCTTGTTCCATCTATGTTGTTGCAAATGACAAGATTTCATTCTTTTTGATGGCTGAGTAATAATCCATTGTATCTTCATATACCACATCTTCTTTATTCATCAATCGATGGACATCTGGGCTCTTTCCATATTTTTTTATTGTAAACATTTGAGGCTTACAAAAGATCATTTTAAAAATTTTTATTCTTTTTTTAAAATTCCAGTACAATTAAAATAGTGTTATATTAGTTTCAGGTGCATAATACAGTGATTCAACAACTCTATACATTCTTCAGTGCTCATCACGTTATGTGAACTCTTAGTCCCCTTTACCTATTTCATATATTTGTCCACCAGTCTCCCCACTGGTAACCATCTGTTTGTGTTAAGATTCTTTTTTCTTATTTGTCTATTTTTGTTTGTTGATTTGATGTTTTTAAATTTAACATAGGAGTGAAATCATAGTGTTTGTCTTTCTCTGTCTGACTTACTTCACTGAGCACTATACCCTCTGGATCCATCCATGTTGTTGCAAATGGCAAGATTTCATTCTTTCTTTTTAATGATCTTATTTCTTTATTTGACAGAGAGAGAGAGAGATCATAAGTAAGCAGAGAGGCAGACAGAGAGAGAAGAGCAAGCAGGCTCTCCGCCGAGCAGAGTGCCCAACACGGGACTCGATCCCAGGACCCTGAGACCATGACACGAGCCAAAGGCAGAGGCCCAACCCACTAAGCCACCCAGGCACCCCAAGATTTCATTCTTTTTTAATGGCTGAGTAATATTCCATAGTGGATATATACCACATCTTCTTTATCCATTCATCTACTGATGGAACAGGCTGCTTCCATAATTTGGCTATTTTAAATAATGCCACAGTAAACACAGGGGTGCATATATCTTTTCAAATTACTGTTCATACTCTTTAGGTAAATACCCAATGGTGAAATTACTAGATCATTTGGTAATTCTATTTTTCTTTTTTTTTTTTTTTTTGGAACTTCCATACAGTCTTCTACAGTGGTTGCACCAGCTTGTATTACCATCATAAATGCATAAGGTTCCCCCCCCCTTTTTTTTTAAATACATCCTTGCTAACACTTTTTCTTGTGTTTTTGATTTTAGCCAGGTTGACTGGTATGATGTGATATTTCACCATGGTTTTAACGTGCATTTCCCTAATGATTAGTGGTATCATCATCTTTTCCTGTGTCTTCTGGCCATCTGTATGTCTTTGGAGAAATGTCTGTTCATGTCTTCTGTCCATTTTTTTTTTTTTTTTGGTGTTGAGTTGTGAAAGTTTTTTATATTTTTTCTAAACCTTTACTGGATATGTCATTTGCAAATATCTTCTCCCACTCAGTAGTTTCTCTTTTAGCTTTGTTGATGGTTTCCTTTGCTGTGCAGAAGCTTTTTATTTTGATGTAGTCCCAGTAATCTATATTTGCTTTTGTTTCCCTTGCCTCAGGAGACCTATCTAGGAAAATTGTTGCAATGACCAACCTCAGAGAAATTACTGCCCGTGCTCTCTTCTAGAATTTTTATGGTTTCAGGTCTCACACATATGTCCCTAATCCATTTTGAGTGTATTTTTGTATATGATATAAGAAAATGGTTCAGCTTCATTCTTTTGTATGTAGCTGTCCAGTTTTCTCAACAGTATTTATTAAAGATACTTTTTCCCATTACATTTTCTTGTCTCCTTTGTGGAAAATTAGTCAGCTATTATAATTGTAGGTTTATTTCTTGGCTTTCTATTGTGTTTTATTAATTTATATACATGTTTTTGTGCTAGTACTACACTGGTTTGATTGCTACAGCTTTGTAGCATATCCTGAAATTGGGATTGTGACACCTCCAAGTTTTGTTCTTCTTTTTCAAAACTGCCTTGGTCATTCGGGGTCTTTTGTGGTTCCATACAAATGTTAGGATGATTTGTTCTAGTTTTGTGAAAAAATGCTGTTGGAATTTTGAAAGGGACTCCATTAAATCTGTAGATTGCTTTGTGTAGTATGGATACTTTAACAATTTTGTTCTCCCAATCTATGAACATGGGATGTCTTTCCATTTGTGTCATCTTCAATTTCCTTCATTAGTGTTTTATACTGTTCAGAGTAGACATCTTTTACCCCCTTGGTTAAGTTTATTACTAGGTATTTCATTCTTTTTGGCGTAATTGTAAATGGGATTATTTTCTTAATTTCTCTGTTACTTCACTATTAATGTATAAAAAATGCAACAGATTTCTGCTTATCGAGTGTGTATCCTGTAACCCTTCTGAATTCATTTAGTAGTTCTAATAGTTTTTTGGTGGCATCACTAGGGTTTTCTCTATATATTATCACGTCATCTGCAAATAGTTAAACTTTTACTTCTCTTTATTAATTTGGGTGCCTTTTTATTTCTCCTTTTCCTCTGATTGCTGTGGCTAGGACTTACAGTACTATGCTGAATAAAAGTGGTGAGAGTGGACATCCTTGTCTTAATTCCTGATCTTAGGAGGAAAATTCTCAGTTTTTTACCACTGAGTACAATTTCAGCTGTGAGTTTTTCATATATGGACCTTATTATGTTCAGGTAAGCTCCCTCTAAACCTACTTTGTTGAGGGTCTTTATCATGAAAGGACACTGTGCTTTGTCAAATGCTTTTTCTGTTGAAATGAGCATGTTTTTTTATACTTTGTTGTTGTTGTGATGTATCACATTAATTGATTTGCAAATATTGCAGCACCCTTGCATCCCAGGAAGAAATCCCACTTGACTGTGGTGAATTATTTTTAATGTATTATTGGATTTGGTTTGCTAATATTTTGTTGAGAATCTTTGAATCTATGTTCATTAGAGGTACTGGCCTGTAGTTCTCTCATTTTGTAGCTTCTTTATCTGGTTTTGGTATCAGGGTATCAGCTGGTTTCATAGACTATATTTGAAAGCTTTCCTTCCTCTTCTATTTTTCAGAATAGTTTGAGAAGAATGTTTGTTTAATTCTTTAAATGCTTCTTTAAATGCTTGTAGAATTCACCTGTGAAGCCACCTGGTCCTAAACTTCTGTTTGTTGGAAGTTTTTTTTATTACAGATTCATCTCCCCTGCTGGTGATCAATCTTCAAATTTTCTATGTCTTCCTGACCTAGTCTGGAGAGGATATATATTTCTTGGAATTCATCCATTTCTTCTTGGTGTTGAATTTGTTGCCATATAATTTTCCATAATAGTCTCATAACCTTTGGTATTTCTGTGGTGTTATTTCTCCTCATTCTTTTCTCATTTTGTTTGAGTCCTCTGTCTTTGTTTCTCTCTCTCTCTCTTTATGAGTCTGGCTAAAGGTTTATCAATGTTGTTGATCTTTTCAAAGAAACAGCTCTTATTTTCCTTCCTTGTTTTTTAGTTTTTTAATTCATTTTTTTCTCTTATCTTTATTACTTCCTTCCTTCTGGTTTTGGGTTTTGCTTGTTATTTTTCTAGCTTCTTTAGGTGTAAAGTTAGATTGTTTGAGATTTTTCTTGAGGTTGGCTTGTACTGCTATAATCTTTCTTCTTAGAACAGATTTTGCTACATCTCAAAGATTCTGGATCATTGCGTTTCCATTTCATTTATTTCCATGTATTTTTTTATTTCTTGGATGATGCATTCATTTGTAATCTAACCTCTATGTAGTGTTTTCTTTCCAGATTTTTTCCTGTGGTTGATTTCTAGTTTCATAGCATTGTCATTGGAATAGATGCATAATATGACTTCAAACTCCTTAAATTTGTTGAGAATTATTTTGTGGCCTAACATGTAATCTATTCTGGAGAATGTTCCATGTGTGCTTGAAAATAATGCCTCTTCCACTGTTTTAGGATGGAAATTTCTGAGTATCTCTTAGGTCCATCTGGTCTGCTGGGTCATTCAAAGCACTGTTTCCTTGATTTTTCTCTTTGCATGATCTATCCATTGATGTACATGGGGTGTTAAAGTCCCCTACTATTATTGTATTACTATCAGTTACTCTCTTTTTGTACGTTAATAGCTACTTTATATGTTTCAGTGCTCCCATGTTGGGTGCATAAATATTTAGAATTGTTGTGTCTTCTAGTTGGATTGTTATGCCCTTTATGATTACGTAGTGTCTTTGTTTCTAGCTATAAACTGTTTTCTTTCTTTAAAAAAAAAAAAAAAAAGATTTTACCTATTTATTTGGCAGAGAGAGAGAGAGATCACAAGTAGGCAGAGAGGCAGGCGGTTGGGGGTGGGGGAAGCAGGCTCCCTGCTGAGCAGAGAGCTCAATGCAGGGCTCAATCCCAGGACCCTGAGATCATGACTTGAGCCAAAGGAAAAGGCTTAACCCACTGAGCCACCCAGGTGCCCCATGTTTTCAAGTCTATTTGAACTAAGTTGTACCCCAGCTTTCTTTTCACTTTCATTTGCATGATAAACCCTTCTGCATCTCTTCACTTTCAATCTGCATGTGTCTTTAGGTCTGAAATGAGTCTTTTGTGGGCAGCATATAGGAGTGTTTCTTATCCATTCTATGATCTTGTGTTTTTTGATTGGATCATTTAGTCCATTTATATTCAAAGTAATTACTGATAGCTAAGTAACAAATAGCAATAAGTACATGTCTTACGGTTGTTTTGTAGTTCTCTGTTCCTTTCTTACTCTTTTCTCTCCTGGTTTGCTGGCTTTCTTTAGTGATATACTTGGATTCCCTTCTCAAATTTTTTGCATATATATTACTGGTTTTTGATTTGTGGTTACTATTAGGTTGATATGTAATGTCGTATGCAAATAGCAGTCTATATTGTTGTTGTTGTTTGCTTAAGTTTGAACCCATTCTAAAAGCACTAAATTTTTATTCCTCTCCTCCACCATGTTTTAGGTATGTGGTGTCATACTTTATTTTACTGGTTTTGTGCTTCCTATTCTTACTCCTGCTTATGGTCTTTTCTTTCCACTCAGAGTCCCCATTAACATTTCATGTAAGGCTGATTTAGTGGTCATGAATTCCTCCAACTTCTGTCTGGAAAAATTTTTCTTCTCTCCTTCTATTCTGAATGATAACTTTTTTGGATAGAGTATTCTTGGTCACATGTTTCTCTCTTCCAGCACTTTGAATATATCCTGCCACTCCCTTCTGGCTTCCAATGTTTCTGCTAAAAAATCAGCCGTCTTACAGGGTATTTCTTATATGAAACTTTTTTTTTTCTCTTGCTGCTTTAAAAATTCTTTACCACTGCTTTTTGCCATTTTAATTACCATGTGGACCTCCTTGGGTTGATTTTGTTGGAGGTGATTTGTGCCTCCTGAATCTAGATTTCTGTTTCCCTCTCCAGATTTAGGAAATTTTCAGCTATTATTTCTTCAAATAAAATTTTCTCTCCCTACCCTTTTCTCTGTCCTCTCTTTCTTGAATCTCTACAATGCAAGTGTTATTACACTTGATGGTGTGGTTGAGTTTCCTTAATTTATTTTCATTTTTATTATTCTTTTTTACCTTTCAGCTTGATTACTTTCCATTACTCTATCCTCCAAATCACTGATGTGTTATGCTTCCTCTCATGTACTATTTTTTCCCTCCAGTATTTTTGCGTTTTCTCTCTTTGTTGTGTATCTGAGTCCTTCACTCTTTTCTCCATTCCAATGAATATGTTTATGACCATTACTTTAAATTCCCTATTAAGCATATTGCTTATCTCCATTTCATTTAGTTTTCTCATGATTTTGTCCTGTCCTTTCATTTGGGACATATTCCTCTGTCTCCTCCTTTTTCTGTGTCTGTTTCTATGTGTTATGAAAGTCAGCTACATCTCCTCTTGAAAGTCGTGGACATATAAAGTGGTGGTCCTATAGTGCCCTGCATTAAAATTTCCCCTGTTCACCAGATTCTGGAATTTCAGGGATGTCTCCTATGCATGTTGTGTATGCCCTACTGTTGTGACTGAGTTGTTTTTGCCTTCAGTCTAGTCATCTTCAAAGGCTCTCTGCTTGTTGTAGGCAGGGTTTGGTCCCTGTGATGTCTGGGGTTCACCATGGGCTTGATTTGGGTCAGCCCTATGTTCGCCAGAGCTATGATCACACTGAACTATAGGGCATTCTTTCTGTGTTGACCCCTGGGAGGCTTTCACTGGTGGGTGACGCACGCAGTCAGACCAAATGTCTGCCATTTGCTGGATTCACATCTGACTGATGTGTGTGTGGTTATCTTCCTCTCTCCCTGGGGCAGGAGTCACTTTGGAGTGGTGCTGGTCTATTGAGCTGCTTGCATGATGCCAGGTTTGTGACACAGCTTTAGTGGAACTCCTGCCTAGTGGAGTGCTTGGGATTCCCAGAAGAACCTGGGAATGGAGTATATTGTTAGCAAGCTAAGTAGAGTATGCACTTTGCTGGTCCTTGTAGGTATCCATTTATCTAGGCTGGGTTGAGGGAGATAAATGGCTCCTGACAGCACTTTTGGTTTTGGAGAAGTTTCTTAAAGATCCCTGACCCTCCAGCACATGTTCTGTGATTAGTAAGTCTTCTCATAGACTTAAACTGCTGCTTCCATGCTGTATCCCAGTAGAGCTGTTTGTTATGCTGTCTCTTTAAGGATGGGGACTGCTTCCTATTGCCTTCTGGCTCTCTAGAGCCAAGCCACTGTTACAAAGTACCAGATGTTGAGCCCTGCTGATTGTAAAACTTGTGAAGTTAAGCCCCTGTGGTTTTCAAAACCAGATGTTATAGGGATTCATCTTCCCTGTGCAGGTGCCTCTTGCCTGGGGTGTCTCGTGTAGGATCTGCTGTTTTCCTTTCTCTATGCTTGCAGTGTCCCTTCCATGGACAGAGTCACGGGTCAGTTTGGTTTCTGACCTGTCTATGCACTTCCTACCATTTTTTTTTTTTTTTTGTAGACAGAGAGGCAGGCAGAGAGAGAGGGAAGCAGGCTCCCCGCTGAGCAGAGAGCCCGATGCGGGACTCGATCCCAGGACCCTGAGACCATGACCTGAGCCGAAGGCAGCGGCTTAACCCACTGAGCCACCCAGGTGCCCCCTTCCTACCATTTTTGATGTGATCTCTTCTCTACATTTAGATGTTGAGAGTGTGTTCTTCCAGTTTTCAGATTGTTTTCTGGGTTGCTTACACTGATATGTGTGTCATCTATGTGTAACTGTGGGACAAGGTCAGCTTAGGATCTTCCTACTTGGCCATCTTCCTTGGAAGTTATTTCACTTCTTGCTTCTGGTTGCACCCCTTTGTCTCTGCTAACCTATCACCAATAGGCTGAAAGCTCCAAAGAAGTATTCTGTGGGGCCTGGGGGGTTAGGCAGAGGGAGAGGGAAAATCTCAAGCAGACTCCACGTGGAGCATGGAGCCAGATGTGGGGCTTGATCCCAAGACCCTGAGATCATGACCTGAGCCAAAATCAAGAATCAGATGCTTTACTGACTGAGTCACCCAGGTGCCCCAAGAACATTTTTTAAGACAATATTTTTCTTTCTCTATTAACTAAAAGCATCAGTCTTCAAGACATGCCACTTTTGACAAATGAAGATATTCATACTTAGATACAGTCCTGGCAGAAACTAAGTTATCTGGGGCACAGGCAGAGCAGCAGAATAGATTTAAACCCTTTAAGCATCTCAGCTTTCCAACACCCACCCTGTATGTGTTCCACCTCCAAAAGGCTAGCGCACTCTGAAAATCCTGCATATTGTCAACATTTGCCTTAAACCAAATTCTTTTTTTTTTTTTTTTTTTTTTTTACCAAATTCTTAAAGAAGGTTTTGCTTGTGATACTCCGTCACACTTACTAGAACTGCATTACATCTATACTAGACTGATTGTACTCTGGAATCAGAGAGCATGAAGAGAACTTGACAAGCTCTGAAATAAAAACTCAGTGATTCTCCTTCAGAAATTTCTTTATACTTCTGCTCAATTTTAAATCTCAGGGATATTGAAAATAATTTATATCTTTTAAAGGAAATCACAAAGTGAAGCATTACATTGGCTTACCTTTTTCTTTGACATAGTCCTTTTGCACTTCTGGGATCAGGAAACTATAAACCAACTCAGCAACAATCTCCTCTGACTGAAGCTGAGTTCGACTAAAAAATAAAAAACAAATTAAACTATTTCCTTTGTTGCCTCACTTGAGCTTCTGATTTCTACTTAAGTTCTCCTTATGCGAAGGACTCCACTGCTCAAATCCCACCACTGCCTTTTCCTTGATTAAGTTGTCTGAAATATTATTCTGCCAGAGGGCTTGGTTGATTTCATGCAAATTCAGGTTTGATCCTGTCCTTTAGTTAACCTGCCTGCCAGGAAAGGAATGTTAGAAATATAACTTATGCAAGAAGCCAAAACCTTTGGGGTGAAGTCATACTGCACATACTTATTCACATTGCTTTCATGCTTTGTGGTATTGTAAAAGTACATGTTAGTGATCCAGACTGCAGAGGATCACTGAAAATCCGACTCCCCGTGCTCCTGCCATACAAAGGTTTAGGCACATTGACTTCTAAGGAATTATGCAATTAAAACAATGGACAATGGGGCACCTGGGTGGCTCAGTGGATTAAGCCGCCCCTTCAGCTCAGGTCATGATCTCAGGGTCCTGGGATAGAGCCCCACATCGGGCTTTTTGCTTGGCGGGGAGCTGCTTCCCCCCCCCCCCTCTGCCTGACTCTCTGCCTACTTGTGATCTCTCTCTCTGTCAAATAAATAAATAAAATCTTTAAAAAACAAAAAAACAAAAAAACAATGGACACTGAAGCGGGAGATATATACTTGTTTCTCCTTAAAGGTAAAATCTTAAGCTCTTGAAAAATACATATCGGTAACAGTAAATGGACTGCCCATCCTGCCCTCTGGTGTCTTGGTACAAACCGGCTCTCCATTTCATAAGCAATGTCATTGATTTCCTTAGCCATCTTCTCAATTTCTGCCCTGGCTTGTTCTTCTGCAGTGTTCTCTTCAGTGTTCAGTATTATGTCTTCCAGATAGGAAGTTACAGTACTTTGGTGAACTTTAATCACCTGCAAAAAATAAAAATACCTCCTTACTAAGACTAGGAATACTACTGTAAACAAGACCCAAAAAATGAACAAACATTGGCTAATGTCTTTTAAGCACATCTATTTCGTTCTTTAAGTCAATAGTTCCCTCATTGATCATTCCTTTTTTCCTCCGTCTGGTCAGTCTGTTTCAAGCCCACCTACCCACCCAGTCCGGGCAGGCCCTATCCATCTAGCCCACTTTATGAGGCTTACTTAGGGTGGGCAATACAACACTGCAGAAGGACCATGGGCCTCAGTCAATAACCCTGTTTTGGATCCTGGCTTTGTTCTTTCCAGTGATGTGACTTGGTCAAACTACCCAACTGTAGCAGAGATTAAGAGTTTATTTCCCAATGTCCTTTCTCTCCTTTCTCTTATATAACAGAGCCCCTGAGTTTTAGTTGTGTCAACAGGTGTCTAAAGACTACATTTCCTAGTAACCATAGTTCTGGTTGAGGGAATATACGCAGCAGTCATCCGTGTACTTTCTAAAAAGGATTCTTTTTTTTTTTTTTTTTTTAAGAGAGAGAGAGAGAACACAACCAAGTCGGGGAGAGAGAGAATCTTAAGCAGGCTCAACCCAGTGTGTAGCCTGAGGCAGGACTCATTCTCGGTACCCTGAGATCGTGACCTGAGCAGAATCGAGAATCGGACACTTAACTGAGCCACCCAGGTCCCCCTAGGAAAGATTCTTAAAGGGAGTAACCTAGCTTTTTTGTTTTTCTCTTTTCACGTCTCACATCATGGGGACATAATCCTGGAGCACCAGAAGTCATCTTAAACTGCCATGAGGGCCATGCCTTAAGGACAAAAAAGTAGAAAGCTAGAAGGATCCTGAGTCTCTGATGAATTTTTGAACTATCATACCCTGGACTGTTGCTTTTTTAAGCTTTCTGAAATTGTGAAGTAGAACACACATTTTAAAAAGTGCACAGTGACAGATGTCCTGTGCACTGAATTAGGGTAAAGCCAGTACCCATGTAGCCACTGCTAGAATTCTAGAAGTCCGCTATGGGTTTTTCTTGACCACAGACCCTTCCCACTGTCATGACTTTATGGTAAACATTCCCTTTTCTTTACAGTTTTCCTCCCTAAGTATGCAATCATAAATAGCTAGAATATGGATTATAGGCTGTTACACATTGTAGATGATCTGCCACCCCAGTTAAAAGGCTGAACATGACAATATGTAACTCAAAAATTCTTACGCTGTATAGAGGGAGAGCAATCTCTTTGGCTTAAAAAAAAAAAAAACTTGAAGCACACACACAAAACAAATACTATTCAAGAATCAATCCTAATTCCGTAAGAATTGGGTAAATCGGGGTGCCTGGGTGGCTCAGTCATTAAGTGTCTGCTTTCAGCTTAGGTCATGATCCCAGGGTCCTGGGAACAAGCCCAGCATCGGGCTCCCTGCTTGATGGGAAGCCTGCCTTCTCCCTCTCCCACTTCCTCTGCTTGTGTTCCCTCTCTTGCTGTGTCTCTGTCAAATAAATAAATCCTTAAAAAAAAAAAAAAAAGGAAAGAATTGGGTAAATCCTGAAAATCTCAGATCAAGTAAGAAGATCTCAAATGGACGCCCTTTTTTTTTTTTTTTTTTTTTTTTTAATTGAGTATCCACACATACAATTCAGCGAGCCCTCTTGGAAAATGTTTAAGATCCAGGTGGGTTCTATCTCTCTTTCCCATGTGGCCCACATTTGGACCAGGGGAAACTCTCACACAGCCTTTGCCTTGACATATTCTGGGTATGCTAGCCACCCATAGAGCCTCTTCTATCCCTGGGCAGCCAGCTGGCCCAGCTTCCCTCTTCTCCATGCCCAGGGCGTCAGACGCCCTAACTGAAAGAGTATGTATCAAGCTAGCCGATGACTGCATTAAAAGAAACCAACCTCTGGGTGTGTTTTGGTGTGTGTTGGGGGGTGGGAGTGAGGTAGGAGGTGTAACGGGTAGTCACAGCACAGTTCTCTCTAAAGGAATCTTCTTCATAAATCCCCTTCTATTTTAACACTTGAGCTTTTATATTCTTGATGAGGGTGAGTGCTTTGAGATATAATTAGCTCCTTGGACTTCCTCTGAATTTACATCCTGTTCACTTTGGAATTTCACACTCATTAGGTCTTGGTCAGAATTCTAACTTACCAACCTGGTGCTCTAGTTTATATCTTTAGCCAAAACCTCTCTTCTAAATTCCATCTTAGCTATCCACCACTGAAATGCCACCTCCACTAGAATGTCTCAAGCCTAATAAAAATCAAATTCCTGATTCTACCCCTGCCCTTAAATTAATTCCATGCTCCGCTTTCCCACATCAAAAAACGGTACTATCATCTTCCAGTTGATTAGGCCAGAAACTGGACAGTTTCTTTGACTTCTTCCTGTTTCTCACTGGCTTTAACTACTTCCACGGCCTCCTTCCTGATCTCCTGGTTTCCACTCTGCACTCCTTCCAACCTGTTCTCCACACAGCAAAAAGAGTAACCTGTTTAAAATGTGCCACTGGGCCCCATCTGTTTGCTTCATGAAACGTACTATATTTTCTCATCCTACACATATTTGCATGTTACATAGTACTTACGCTCCAGGAGAAAGGGGACCATGTCTGGTTTCTTCCCTCCAAAGTATCTCACAGTGCCTAGCACATCATAGGAACATAATACATATTTGTAGAACACAATGAGAAACAAAAAACAAGTGCCATTTCATATCATGAGTATCCTCTGGTTTGATTCGGCTCCTCAGCCATCCAGCTGCGCCCCCGACTTGCCTCCTTAAATATCTGGTCCTCCTCCCTCAGGCGCCTTTGCTCGACTTGGCGCCGACCACTCTCTTCAGCTTCTCGCATCCTCCGCTGCCGCTCGGCCAGCATGGCAAAAGCATGGATCCTCCGCTCTTCCTGTAGTCTCACCAGCTCTTTGGACAGGAAGTCAAACATGTCTGCCAGCGCCCTTCCTTCCAGTCCAGCCAAATGGTTTTCGACCAGTGAGACCTTAAAAACAATAGTAAAATTTTAAGGATACAAATTCTACTAAGCATGCGGATGTGTATGGAGGGAGGCTGGATTACCCAGAACTCCTGACAGTCACTTCATTTTCAGAATACACTTAGTGTTTATTAGGAGTATTATCACTAGGTTGGCATCACCCCAACGACTCTTCTTTTTAAATATTTATTTATTTATTTATTTATTTGACACAGAGAGAGGTCACAAGTAGGCAGAGGCAGGCAGAGAGAGAGGGGGAAGCAGGCTCCCTGCTGAGCAGAGAGTCCGATGCTGGACTCGATCCCAGTACCCCGAAATCATGACCTGAGCTGAAGGCAAAGGCTTAATCCACTGAGCTACCCAGGCAGCCTGGCCCCAAGGATTCTTACTAAGAAAACTTGTGATCAAACTGAGACATGAGAAAGTGGATTGCTTAGTCAGTCACTGACAGATTACAGTCCTCAAATTATGAGGGGGATTTAGCAAAACATTAGTTAATACCCACACAAAATTTTTTTTTTCATTTTTTCCAGAAGGTAAAGTACTTCTATCTTCCCAGATATGAAGGGAAATGTCAAGGTTTTTTTAAAAAAAGTTTTTGGAGTTCAATAAAATAGAACCTTCTAGAAATTCACTCATGATACCTTTTAATTTTTTAACGCTTGGTCCTTTGACACAAGTTTGGGGGATTCTAAGGTCTTGAATAACATGAAAGTAGAAACTGTGGTACCATATTCTTTTAAATAACTTCAAAGTCATTAAGAACTATCTTTGAAACAGAGCAAGAAAAAGCCTACAGGTCTATGTAATCATTGAGGTAAAGCTGGGGCCTGGAGTTCTCTGGCAGGAATAAGCCACAGTATCTATTTATGGATCTGTCTGTCCTGGCTTTGACAGAGAGAATGAAAGTGTTTAGGAAGATTGAATCCTTTGCAACTTCATCCCGTTCCTTTTCCTATCCTCCAGTTTAAGGGAAAGGGCTCATCTCCCAGTCATACACTCCATCAGTCCTGACAGTTCTTCTGTGCTGTGCTCTTCTCTGGTTTGTCTCTGAAGGGAGGAAACCCACATCGGTCTCAAAGATGATGAGGCTGTGGGAGACTGCCATTCAAGCGTGGACGTTAGCGCCAGCACCCTCCCTCACCTCCACCCAGCCCGCACATACTTTCTAACCACAAAGTTCAGCTCTACTTATATGACAGGAGGAGGTGGAAAGAAAGGGCCACACTAAGAGTGCCTCACTGCTCCTTACATTTATCAACAGTGGTCATTCAGCCCAGAGACCACAAACAGATTCTCTCCTTGTCTCAGGATCACAAGCTCCCTCCGTTATGGGGCAGATGCAACCTTTAAAATCCCAAGTGGCTACCTGTTCGTGTCCAGCCTTCTCCTTCAGCAGGAAATTTGAGTATGCTAAGGTAGTACAATCTAATTTGAAAATTAAGTAAAAATCTTTAGGAAGGTGATTTTGCTGTGATCATATCACGCAATGCATTACATAATTGGGAATTGTGCATTTTCTGTACTATGCCCCGAAGAAAATACAAGAGGAGAATAGGAGAGGATCAGCTGGAGGTAGATGTGAGTTGCCCCCTCCCTCAGACTCCTGCATATCAGTGGTGTATCTAGGTACAGCAGAAGGTAAGCAGGGCAAGTCCTTTGTTAGGGGACAGCTCTTTCTGTTAACGACTCCCTCAGCTCTTAGCTGAGATGGTATCAGTCAAGTGTTTACCTATGAACTGGGACACATGAGTTAAACAGCCTGGGCTGGGGGTGCCTGGGTGGCTCAGTGGGTTAAAGCCCCTGCCTTCGGCTCAGGTCATAATCTCAGGGTCCTGGGATTGAGCCCCGCATCGGGCTCTCTGCTCAGTGGGGAGCCTGCTTCCTCCTCTCTCTCTGCCTGCCTCTCTGCTTGCTTGTGATCTGTCTGTCAAATAAATAAATAAAATCTTAAAAAAAAAATAAAGAAAAAAGAAAAAAAAAGTCTGGGCTAGCTTAGGTGCACCTGCTGAAGTCTATAATCAGAAACTCTAAAGGGCCAAGGAGGGCATTTTTCCATCCAGTTCTTGGGTCCTGGTATTTCTAGGCCATTCTGTTCCCATCGGAACAGTAGTGCAGCCTTGTCTCTGTCATTTTGAGGGCTCTGAGACCTCCAGATTAAGAAACTCTCGTGTCCACATTCCATTCTTCTTTCTCGGTCCCTCTGTTGGGTCTCACAGTCTGTGGCTTTCTTCCTCCCTTCTCTACACCATCAACCCCAAACTCAGAGAGTATCTACAAGCCTGGTGTCATGGGAAAGACGTAACACATTCATTCTCAAGCTGCCTACCATTTATGCCCAGTCCCACATGGCACAAGTGTTGTGTACACTACTAAGGGTGGGTCATATTAACTCCACTATTAGCTTTCTTATAACACAAGACTCTGCAAACGGTTTCTTTTTCACGCTGATTTAGAGATAAGTGGGAGAGATAGTAAAAGTATGTCTATTCTGTAGTCAGAAATATTGAAAACTGTATACATGGACAAATGCCATAGGAAAACATTTACAACTTTTGGGGAAGAGCTGCAATTAGCAGCTGTTGTCAGGTGACACTGATGAAAATCACAGGATACCAAATACCATGAGATAACAACATATTTTAGATGTGGTTTAACCAGCATACACTATGAACAGCTCCAAAACTCATAAACAAGTGCTGCTTTTTATAATAAATCTTATGTCTGGGGGCGCCTGGGTGGCTCAGTGGGTTAAGCCGCTGCCTTCGGCTCAGGTCGTGATCTCAGGGTCCTGGGATCGAGTCCCGCATCGGGCTCTCTGCTCAGCAGGGAGCCTGCTTCCCTCTCTCTCTCTCTGCCTGCCTCTCCATCTACTTGTGATTTCTCTCTGTCAAATAAATAAATAAAAAATCTTTAAATAAATAAATAAATCTTATGTCTTTTTTTTTTCTGCCTTTACTACTTTTCATTCTGTTGAGCCCCAATTCTACTGAGTACAATAACCAAATATTTAAGAAAATTGGAAGGGAGAGCCTTTTTAAAATGTGGTGGTTTTTTTTTTTTTTTTCTTTTGCAAATAAAATAAGACCACAGCCAGTTCAGCAAGGGCACATTCCATTCCAATTCTGGACTGCTGCTGCAGGCTGTTATTTAAAACACAACTATGATAGAGTGATGGGGTTGGGGTGGTTCTTTTTTGTCATTTCATTTACTGTTGTGGTAACGCCACCTGCTCAATAATAAAAATCTGGGGAAATGACATAACAAGAAAGAAAAGGAAAGAACCTTGTGCTCATGCAAGTTCCTCTGCCGCTGCAAGGCCAGCGTCACTTGCTTCTCGGCTTTCTTCAGCAGCCTGTCGTCCTCTTGTAGTGCGTGGCTGGTACGCAGCTCCTGGATCAACTCCAGCCGCTTTTCCTTCCCTTCAAACATCTGTATCAAATCAAATCAAATCAAATCAAATCAAATCAAATCAAATAAAAAAGAGACTTGTAAGTTAGCATCCCCTGTGCGGGACCCTAAGGCTCCTGCAGTGACTGGTGAGGGACTGGTGAACGGTGGGTTCGGTTCTGCCTTCACAGAGCAGGGGTGTTCCACAGGGCTTAGAGCTCTGCATTCTTTTCTACACCTCCAGCTGCTCAGGTCGAGAAAGAGCTTACTTAGCAGTTGTTTACTCAGTTTCTCAAAATACCTCTCAAAGATAAAGTGGTTTCTATAGTATCATATTAAGAAACCAGACCCTCCCCTTCATTTTCTGTTCTCCTTCCCAAAGATGCCTGAGGATGCTCTTTTTCATAGCCATGCTTTCTTTTCCAAGAGATCTTTTTGCTGGTGCTTTGTATCAGTCCGTTTTAAAATTGAAGTGTGCTTGCACAAATAATGTGGTGAAGGCTTTTCAGTCAGGAAGACCAGAGTTGAATTTGCTAGTAGTTAATATACTCTCAGACTCACACCACTTGCCTATAAAATGGGGTAACTGATAGAAAAAACTGAGATGATAAATGTAAAGCAAAGAATATATAATGTGAGCTTATAGTATGGGTTCAAAACTGTAGTTAGCATTACTTAGCTATTTATTATTCAGGTAGTGCTAGCTATATACAAACTCAAATAATTGTGACATTGTGGAAAATTAGGGAATCCATTTAGTCTATGATGCCTTAATAGTAAAAATTCAGAAGCACCTGGCTGGCTCAGTTGATAGAGCATGCAACTCTTGATCTTGGGGGGTAGGGGTCATGAGTTCAAGCTCCATGTTGGGTGTCGAGATTACTTAACTAAATAAACTTTTTATAAAATAAGTCGAAATTCAGGTAAGAAAATTGTTGGATTTAGTGATTCTAAGGAAGATACTAATTTCACTTTGCCTCGGTGACAACTGTGACAAACAGCAGGCAGGTCCTTTCTCTCCCTGACCCTATGCCACCCACTTGGACAAACTCTGACAGTAGAAGGGAATGGGTAGGTAATTCAGGAGCACACAGTTCCATCAGACAGCAGGGTGTAAGAGGGAATTCACCCAAGGAACCGAGTACATACACCTTCTATAAATCTATTCTCAAAGAAGAAGCACAGGACCAGTGGTTGGACTGTACATACCATGTTCTGAACGGCTCTTCCCCGGAGTAACTTTTGAAGGTAGATCACAGCCATCTCTATATCTTCTTCTTCCTAAAAGAACAAAGTGAGAACCAAGCAGGCTGAAAAGAGTAGCGGTCAGCATCAAATATTTTTTTGAAGACTTAGATCAAGCAAAAGAGACTGTGCTAGATGCCAGAAGGATTTGAAGAGAAATAAATAAGGCCTACAGTACTCATTGAACATATAGTATTTTAAATGTTACTTCCTGTATTGTTAAAATTATTTTTTATCATAAGACATCATTAAAAAATCATATCAAAAGCAAAAAACTCACTCTATCCCTACAAATTAAGTCATTTTCATTTTCCTATACTCCTTTCTAGCAAAATCTTTCTTGAAGCAGCAAGTATTGCTTATAACATCCCTTTTGTAATAGTTTTTTCATGTTTGTTCATGAGTAGACAAGGAATACAACTAGTCTATGTTGGAGTCTAGAGTAAGGTACTTCTCTCAAGAATTTAGAAAAGCTGGTAAAATCAAAATGGACAAGAATAGCCATCTACAAAAATCACCTTAAGTAACTATATACCAAAAGCAGAAAGCAGAGCCTGCAAATTGACTTAAAGTGCCCCTGAATGCAAGAGAAAGCAACAGAAATCAACAGCATGAACACATGCGAAAGACAATGTGAACCACAGGGAGTGACTGGCACAAAGCCTAGAAAGGGGAACTCCAGAAGCATATCCCGGGCAGTCAGTGGGAGTACTGGAGCAGGGTCTCCACACAGGTGACCCTTCAGAAGCACTAATGAGACCTCCTGCCAATGTTTCTCCCTCTGACAACACACAACGACCTTCTGGCATCTTGTGAGAACTGCCTATACTGGGAGATAGTGGGCTGAGGAAAAGGACTGCTAAGAAGAATATCCTCCTCTACAAGGGAGGCAGTAATCCTTCTGTCAAGCAATACATCTGTACTGTGGCATCTCTAGCACTTTCTTGTGGGGGGTGCGGAAGCTGCTGAGTCCAAGTCAGTCCTAAATCCTGACTGACTCTGGTACCTTGCCCAAACTAAGTTTGGAGACCTATGAAGGTGAAGTGTGACCTTGGTCAGGGTGAACTCTTGGAGCCAGTCCCACCTCAGAAGCTGGCCTGTCCTCGTGACATCGCTGCTATTTCCCTCCTTTCTGACTCCAGCTCATAGCCACCTTCCCATGGGCAAGATGGTTATGGTAACTGATCATCATTTCATCTTTTTTTATTTGACACACATGAGGATTACCTTCTGATGCCCATTTTTCTTAGGAAGATTTCATTTTGCTTATTCGTAATGGTCTGATGTTTGAAGCATAAGAAGAAAAGCCATAAGTCAGATCTTGAAAAGGTAACTCTGTTAAGTTAGGTTTGTTTTTAACCCAAAGTATAAGAATAAACAAACAGCAATACTGAATTTAGCATTTCAAATAAAGTTTCAAACTTACATTGGAACTCATTTCCAAGGTTGGAGTTGGAAGCCGAGGTTGAGGTAGAGCCTTTCTTTGAAGAAAGCGCAAAACTTTCTTTGGTTCAAGAACTCTATTCTTCTTATCCAGTATTGCCTGAAATCAAACACACCAACTAGCGTCATTTCTTACCTTTGTATTTTCTTCCACTACTCAATCTAGGCCACAGATCAAGTATCAATCAGAAATAGTCTTCACTATGGTTATGCTATGACAGTTTGAGAAGGGCCAAAACTGGGAGCTTGTTTGACCCAAGGGATGGTATGATATTCCTAAACATCTGCTAACACTGAATAAACCAAGCACATATTCTAGGTTTATCCATTTTAGTCAAAGATTTGGGGAATTAAAAAAAATTTTTTTGAGATTTTGAAAGGTTTTGTGGTGTGTATGCAAGCAAAACCTCCAAATCCTATTCTTCCATAAGAGCCAATTAGCTATTTCAAGTAAGTACCTGAGTGATAGAAAATTTCCCTGTGCCACAAATGACAGAAATATTTGGTATGTTCTGTTGTTATGGGGGAACTGAGGAGCATTAAATGGCAATTGTCTCCTAGTGAAGAAAGGGCTTTCCTTTGACCATGAAGGACTGCACCTCAGTTTTTCTGAAAATGAACTTGTTTTCTTGAGAAACAGTGTGTGCATGTGCTTTGATTTCAACATACATTTTTACTGATTTTACTTTTAGTCACCAGAAGTCCCCCAAATTATATATGACATAAGGTTTTGTTCATTGTTTCTATTTTCAGCCATAGGGGGATACTTGTAACTTAAAAGGATCAAAAAACCTGATCTGTCTTTTAAAAATCATATTTTAGAATGTTTTTCATCATATGATTTTTATATTAGTTTTCCCACAGAAAACAGAGAGAAGTGACAAAATAAGCACTAAGCCAAAACTTGAAATTAATAAAAATATGCAAGTTGAGTAAAATTTGAAACCACACGAAATTATTGTGGTTTTAACAGAACCCTCTGAGTTTCTACAAAATGAAACTGACACCAAATACACAACAGCTCTAATATATAGAGCTCTAATATATAGAATCAACAGAAAGCAGCAGCAGTCAAAAAAATAATAATTTTAAGCTCAGGCATCTCTTGAGTGCGTTGCCTTAAACAGCACCACGAGAAACCATCTTAAAACCAATCATTCATAATATGTTGGTAGGGATCTGGAAAAGCAGGCACTCTCACACACTCAGCAATTAGTACATCATTTATGTAAGAAAATTTATCAGCATCCATCAAAACTATAAATGCAGGCATATTGTGGGTCAGTAATTCATGTCTAGGAATTTTCTTCTAGATATGTTGCTCATACCTGTACCAAATTATATGCAAATAAGATCACTCAATATAGTATTTTTTTTTATATACAAAAAACTTGGGACAATATAAATATCCATCAAGTGGGGACTGGGTAGACATGGAACATTTATATGATGAAAAATCTGTAAAAAATGATGTAACGCAATATGGGATGATCTCCAACATATATTAAATAATAAAAGCACAGACAGACAGTGTATATTATGTATTATTTGTGTAAAAAAATTTAAGAAGATACTCATAGGTATTTTTATTTGTTCTTACATATTTCTAAATACACACATATATACATGTGTATATTTCTCTATATAGATATGAATATATTTGTTTGTAAGATATCTCTGGACAGGAAGATATGAAACTAAAAAACACTGGTGGCCTCCAAAGAAGGAACTGCATAGCTGGGAGACAGGGATAGAAGATTTACATTTAATACTTTTGTATAATTTATGAATTTTGAACTATGTGGATATTTTTCCCAGTCAGCAAATAAATTCTAAATATAAGAGAAAAGAAACAAATAATTTAAATTTTGGAAAAAAGGCAATTCATTTTCACAGTTAAGGGAAAAATGTTTGGTCAAGAAGTCTAATGAAAAGTATAATAAAACCAACAAATAAAAGTATATGAGAATCCCTTCAATCTGTCTTATTGTCTAGAAAGGTAAAGCTCTTGGGAGGGGGAATATGAATGAATATGAGAATATCGAGGAAATGTTGTTACCAAACAATACATTTTAACATGCTTAAAAGACAAATACATTAGGCAACTGAGTTCAATCCATGATTTTCATAAATAGAAGAAAGTATTCATTGGTACACTCTTTAATCTCCTTTAGGACATAAGTAATTTGACAAGTCTTCAAAAATATATTCTAACCTAAATTACTACCAAGAATAGCCTGAAAATACTGTACTGTGGAAATTATTTTATACTATTCTAGATATTTCTCCTCTATGGTTACTGTGACATAGCTCATGAAGTATTTTTTAAAGCCTTATACCACCGATACCTTTATATTTCTGATACTGGATTCTCAAAATAATGTAACCATAAGACCAAGTAAATACACTATCTGGACATAAATCTAATATTTAGTGACTCTCTTTAATTCAAACCAATATTCCAGACTGACAGACACCATATAATGGCATCTCATCCCAAAGCCAAGAGGACAGATTAAAAACAAGGACTGTAGAAGAATGTGAATCCTCTGACATCAGCTATAACAAACATTAAACACAGCCCAACATCTAGCCAGATTAATATAAATGCCACACTATAGTCTATTTACCTCAGTTACTATTGTTTGATAACAGATGTCAGGCTATCAGCAAAAAAATTAAAAGGCATTACAAAGGCAAGGAAAAAAAAATACTCTAAAAAGAGAAGTAACCATCAGAACCAGAGTCAGATATGATATACATGTTGGAATTATCAGACAGAAAATTTAAAATAACAATGATTACTATGTTAAGGGCTCTAATGGAAAAGGAAGATGACAAGCAAGAACAGATAAGTAACGTAAGCAGAGACAGAAACCCAAAGAATCAAAAGGAAAGACTAGAAGTCAAAACACTATAACAGGAATGGAGAATGCTACCAATAGGCTCATTGGTAGAATCAACACAGCTAAAAAAAGATTAAAAAAAAAAAAGACTCCAGGAACTTGAAGATATGTCAATAAAAACTTCCCAAACTGAAATGCAAGGAAAAACAAAGAAACAGAACAGAACATCTAAGAACTGTGAGACAATATCACAAGGAGTAATATGTGTAAGTGGAATGCCAATTGGAGAAGAAAGAGAGAATGCAGAATAAATATTTGAAATAATAATGGCTGGAAACTTGCCCAAAGTAATAACAAACACCAACCCAGAAATCCGGAAAGCTTAGAAAACATTAAGCAAGACATGTACCTTAACACACACATACACACACAGCCACACACACATACACACACACACACACCCCAGGCATATAACATTTAGAGAAAGACAAAGAGAGAAGTCTGAAAGAAGATAGAAAACACACCTTCGTTACTGAGGAATGAAGATTAAAAATTACAGTGGAATTCTAGTCAGAAAACATCTATGCAGGATGCCTGGGTGGCTCAGTCGGTTAAGCATCTGCCTTCAGCTAGGTCATGATTCTGGGGTCCTGGCATCGAGTCCTGCATCGGGCTCCCTGCTCAGTGGGAATCGGCTTCAGCTTCTCCCTGTCCCTCCTCCCTGCCCATGCTCTTGCTCACTCTCTCTCTAATAAATAAACAAAATCTTAAAAAAAAAAAAAATCCATGCGAGAGTGAAATCTTTGAAGTGTTGGAAAAAAATCCCGCCAACCTAGAATTCACTCAATAAAATAATTATTCAAAACTGAAAAGATCACAGAATGGGAGGAAAATCTGCAAATCACATCTGACAAGGGAATAGTCCTCAGAATATATACAAAACTCCTACAACTCAACAGTAAATAGACATTAAAAGTAATGTCTATTATAAACAATAAAAAGACAACCAATTAAAAAATAAGCAAAGGATCTGAATAGACTTTTCCCCAAAAAAGATATGCAAATGCCCTGGAGTACCTGAGTGGCTCAGTGGGTTAAGCATCTGCCTTTGGCTCAGGTCATGATCTCAAGGTCCTGGGATCAAGCCCTGAATCGGGCTCCGGCTTGGCAGAGAGCCTGCTTCTCCCTCTCCCCTCTGTCCCTCCCCCAGCTTGTGCTTGCTCACTCTCTTACGCTGTCTCTCTCTCTCACAAATAAATAAACAAAATCTTAAAAAAAAAAAAAAAGATGTACATATGACCAAAAAGCACATGAAAAAGGTGCTAAAATTCATTAATTATTATGACAAATGCAATTCTAAACCACAATGAGATACCATGCAGGAATCTCATTGGGTGAGCTAGGATGGCTATAATAAAAAAGATGGGCAATAATAAGTGAGGACAAAAATACGGAGAAATCAGAATCCTCATATATTCTTGGTGGGAATGTAAAACAGTGTAGCCACTTTTGAAATATTCTGGGAGTACTTCAAGAAGTATAAGAGTTACCTGGTGACTCAGGAATTCCATTCCTAGGTATATTGCCAAAAGAACTGAAAAATTTATGTCCACACACAAATTTGTACACATATGTGCAAAGCACCATAGTTTATAATAGATAAAAAGTAGAAACTACTCAAATTTCTATCAACTGTATCAATTGATGAGCAGGTAAACAAAATGTGATATATCCACATAATGGAATATTGTACAGTCATACAAAGCAATAAGGTACCTACCACAACATGGATGAACTTTGAAAACATTGTGCTAAGTGAAAGAAGCTAGACACAAAAGGCCATACATTGTTTGATTTCATTTATATGAAATGTTCAGAATAGGCAAATCCATAAAAAGAAATATGAGTGGTTGCTGGGGGATAGGGAGAAGAAGGCAATTGGGAGTGACTGCCAATGGGTATGGGTTTCTTTTGGGGATAATGAGAATGTTTTGGAATTAAATAATGATGATGGTTGAACAACCTTGTGTATATATGTATACTAAAAAAAACTGAATTGTTTATTTTAAAAGAGTGAATTTAATGGTATGTGAATTATCTAAAAAAAAAAAATCATACAGAAGAAATAAAGACTTCCTGAGACAAACAAAAACTGAGAGAGTTTATTGCCAGGAGACCTTCCTTATAATAAATGTAAACCAAGTTCTCCAGTTGCTTCAGGTAGGAGCAAAATGACATAGGTCATAAACTTGCATTCCTATAAAGGAACAGTGCCATAGAAAGAATAAATGAAGGTAAAATAAAGTATTTTTTCTTATTTTTAATTGATCCAAAATAGAAATGTTAAAGCAATGAGAGTAAGAATATATTGGTTATTATAGCATATGGATCAGTGAAGTGAATGACAGGAGTGCCACACGGACAGTAGGGATGAACGGGGAATAATCTGCTATAAGGAACCTACACTGCACGTAAAGTGGCAGCATTATCTGAAGGTGGACTTAGATTATTTTATATGTAACATATTATTTTATATGTAAAATATTTTATATGTAAAAAAGCTCTATCTGTAAAACTTAGATTATTTTATATGTAAACTAGTTCACAAGACAAGCCTCACTAAGTTTCAAAGAATAGGGATCCTTGACCATAGAGCAAAGGAGTTAGAAGTTAATTCAAAAATGAGTTAAAATTCCTGCATATTTGGAAATTTAAAAACTTAAACACTCACAGGTTCAAAAACCATAACAGATGTTTTAAAAAATTAGATACTAATATTGATAAAATCAAAACTAATGGAATATACCAAAATCAGTGTTTTGAAGGAAATGCTTACCCTTCAATACTTTTATAAAACTGATGACTGCCTGAAAATTAATGAGCTACATGACTACTTTAAGGAAAAGAACAACAAAACAGAAAGAAAGAGGAAAGATGTATATGAATGGGAGTTAATGTTACTAAAAATATATATATATAAAAGAGAAAATCAGCAAAGTAAAAATTTCATTCTTTGGAAAAACAATACCAAGGAAATTAATAAGCCTCCTGTAAAACCAAGTAAGGAAAGCAAGTGAAAGCAAAAATAAATAGTATTACAAATGAAAAAAAGTAGGCATGACTATAGATACCACAAACACTAAAAAGATTTAAATAATACTATCAACAACCACATGCAAAAAACCATGAAAAGTTAGGCACAAAACACTTTATAAGGAAAATGTAATTTACCAGGGCACCTGATTTGCTTAGTTAGTTAAATGTCTGACTCTTGGTTTGGCTCCAGTCACAATCTCAGGGTACTGAGATAAGTCCTGCATTGGGCTCTGCAGTTGGGCATGGATCCCCTAAGATTCTCTCTCTACCTCATTCTCTGCCCCTCTCCTGCCCCTTTCTTCTCTCCCTCCATAAAAAATAAAAATAATAATAAAAAAGAAATTTTAAAAAAAAGAAGATATAATTTACCAAAACAATGCAGACAGTTCTATAACTAGTGAGGAAACTGAAGGAGTAGTTAGAATTTTTCCATGAAGAAAACATCGGTCTCAGATAATTTTAATATAAGTATTCTACTGAATTGAAGGACTAGATCACTTTAAACTTAAACTCTTTCCAAAAGTAGAAAAGAAGGAATACTCTGCAGTCATTTCAGAAGACCTGCATCACTCTAACACCAAAGCCATACAGAGTCAAAATGAGAGAAAAATAAGGTTGTTTCACTCATGAATATGGAATCAAAATTCTGAAAAACATATTAATAAATCGAATCCAACAATGATTTTTTTTTCTTTTTCAAATTTTTATTTGAATTCTAGTTAGTTAACATATAGTGTAGTATTGGTTTCAGGAATAGAATTTAGTGATTCATCACTTACATATAACACACAGGGCTCATCATAACAAGTGCCCTCCTTAATATCCAACAGTGTATTAAAAATAAAACATCTTGGGCACCTCGGTGGCTCAGTGGGTTAAGCCTCTGCCTTTGGCTCAGGTCATGATCTAAGGGTCCTGGAATCGAGCCTTGCATCAGGCTCTCTGCTCCGCAGGGAGCCTGCTTCCTCCTTTCTCTCTGCCTGCCTCTCCACCTACTTGTGATCTCTGTCAAATAAATAAATAAAATCTTAAAAAAAAAATCTTATCCAAGTTAGGTTCATTCCCAGTATGTAAGGATAGATTGTTCATTTAAAAAAAACAAAAACATAAACATAAATGTTCCCTATTCAATAATTTTTAAAATATATAATTACCTCAATAGATACAGATAAAACATCTTTAGTAAAACAGGAGTAGAAGAGAACTTCCATACCCTAATAAAGAGTATTTGAAAGAAACTCTTATAGAAAGTGAGAGAATAATGAACACCAAGTTCAGAATGGGTAAACGGAGATGGGGTGATGAGGTGGGAAAAAAACACATAGATATACGTGAATTATTGTCAAAGTCCTTATTTATTTATTTACTGATAGAGAGAAAGGGCGATGTGTGCCTTGGTGGGGTGGGTAGAGGCAGAGGAAGAGGGAGAGAGAGAATTTTAAGCAGGCTCCCCATCTAGCATGGAGCCACAGTGGGGCTCTATCACAGGACTCTGAGATCGTGACCTGAGCTGAAATCAAGAATCAGACGCTTTAACAACTGAGCCACCCAGGCGCCCCATGGTCTTAATTTTTATATTGAGTATAGGCTACTGTGGATTCTTATGCTATTCCCAAAGCCAAATGAACAAACAAATGCATGGGCCAATGATGAGATTATCACGAACCAGTGTGTCTCCAATGGCAATTTCTGAAGATTGGGTTATCTGGAAACTTGTACCACATGCAAATACTCCAGCCCCACTCCTGACCTACTCAATCAGAAACTTTGAGGGGTGGGCCCAGCAACATGTGTTTTAAGCCCTCTAGGTGATTGTGATGCATGCTAAAGACGGAGCAGCATGATCATAAATCACAAATTCTAGAGTCTGTACACTTACAGTCCAACTAACAAATGGGAAGCACAGCTGTGGGGTGCTGTGTAACTTGTATTATGGGGATAACCACTGCACTTTCTCATTTAGTTGAGCTTTAAACCAGATGAGAAAGGACTTGAATGTGACTCCCTTTCTTCCCGAGTCCCCGGTAACAAATCTAAAAGGGAGAAAATGAGGCCTATTACACTATTAAAACCAGCAGTAATTCCTGATACTAGGAACTTGCTACACCTCATTGTAGTGGCAGATTTTATTATGTAGATCCAAAGTCAGAACCACTTTTAGGAAGTAACATGTTAACAACAACAACAACAACAAAAAGGAAGTAGCATGACTTCTGCAAATGGCGAGAACAGCCTCCAACAATTTTCCTACAGTTTGAAACAAGGAAAAAACATTGGTTCAACACAGTGTGGGCAACTTCCAGAAGATAAAATCTGGAGAAAAAAGATGTAGAGTTATGTGCTGAGAACTACTGGACACTGCAGTTTTGGAGATGAAGTATTTCACTACAAAAGTCCCACTAATAGCGCCTGTCTACGAATAAGTCTTATACCTTATGAACCTCTACCAACTCATGGTCCATCCTTGCTGCCCTCTTGAGAAAACCAGCTTTCGTGGTAGTGACTTTTGGCTTTGGCGGTCTGATTCGGGGTTGTGTCACAAAATCTGGGAGACGTGACTCAAGTTCAACTAATCCTACAGGAAGGAAGTACATATTTTTAGTATTCAGTGATTAAATTTCACATTTTGAAAGCATATTGTTAATTTTAGTAGCTGTTTGCTAAGTGGTTTAATTTAGAATTACTGATAAGATAGAGCTCACATAATTGAAGTGGCCCCTAAAATGTAAAGCAAATTTCTACATAATTAATGTTCTCGTGTTCTTGGTGATTTAGACCACAAAATGAAAAATGCATTCTTTTAAAAAAAAAAGATTTTATTTATCTGAGAGAGAGAGAGAGAGAGAGAGAGAGAAAGAGCACATAAAGAGGGTAGGGCAGACAGAGAAGCAGACCCCCCACTGAGCAGGGAGCCCAATGCAGGACTTGAACCCAGGACCCTGGGATCAGACACTTAACAGACTGAGCTACCCAGGGACCCTGAGAAATGCATTCTAATTAAATATTTCCCTACAAAAAAGTATTAAGTTCTACGACAATAACCACAAAAAATTAGTGACCATATGATATATGGGACCACCAATTTTTGGTCGCTATACACCAGTTTATTGTATTCTGCTCTGGAGATGATCAGCCAGAGCTACGGGTTCAACAGTGTGACCATCAATTCATGATCTTGGCCATGTATATGCTTCAACTTGCCAATTAAATTTAAATAATCTAAATGAGCCTCACCGGGACTTGGCAAGAGGTATAGTCCTCTCCATGAACTTATCCCCTAGTTACACATTTCCTTGCCCACCAGTTTACTAATACTTCTTTTTAAAGGGATGATTTCATGATATATTCCTTGTTTACTCTGAAAACCTAGTATGAAAGCTTTTTTCAGTTTCATTTTTGTGACATTGAACATGCTTAAATGTTTAGTAGGTAAACACAGATATATTGTTACACAATAAACCCATTTATTTATTTGGATCTTAGGAATTTTTATTGGTTTCTATGTACTCCTATTAATAACATTAAATGTGTTCATTGCTATTTCTTGAAAATATTTTTATTTTTTGTTTAGCCTTTAACCTAATACTTCTCTTTTAGTACTTTAATACTCCTCTTATACTGGACTTGTAATTATGTAAATTGCTTACCTTCATAGGTGTTGAGATAGTGATTTTTTACTACAAAGTCCTCTGAATTGTTGTCGGGGAAACGACCAAGACGAGACAGAGGTCCATAGACCTGTGATGCATAATCACAATAATCCCTGATGATATTTCTTCTCTCCAACTTTCCTTCTATATTCTTTCTTTTTCCCACAAGTTTTCTGATTGCTACAATAAAACATACCTCTGTGACTATCTTCACAGTGCTGTTCTGAACAAATGCCTAATAAGCCAGTTCTACTTTTATTCACAGGGAAGCTACTGAACTGACTGAATTTCATGATGACCGCTCACTGTAGCCAGGTCTGTCATCCGCAAAGCCCAGGTCATCAGGAGACAAGTGGGAGTGACAGAAGCTGAGTCAGTTGGTGTCCTCAGTTGGTACTCATCAAAAGTCTTTTATAAGTGCATTCCAAGCTCTGAGGTAAGAGCTTACAAAAACTTACTTACAAAAACTCAGGAAGAGTTTTGTCAAGCTAATGAAAGAAACTCAAACTAACCAAGAAAGACATGGTCAGTGAAGTTCTGGAGAATTATTTTCTCCTGGGAAAATAACTGCAAGGGAAGGAAGACAACAGGTTCTTTAATAATCTCCTTCTACCTTGGCTAACAACAGAATAAAACACAATATATCCCAGCTTGGAGCTTTCAGAACTGTTTGGCAGTCAGATGGAAAAGGCTCAGCTGTGCACACTGGGAGTTTACTCAGCTGAGGAGTTGTGCTACCTCTCTGCCTACCACAGATCCACCCCCTAGGGCTCCACACTGTGCACTCACCATGGGTGCAAACCCATACTGTGGGACGGCAAAGTCTTACTATAAGAGGCGGCTGCATGTACTACTGCTACCTTGTGGGCATTTATGTTTGATTCTCCACACTTTTGTGTGTGACGTGGGGTTTGGGAATTAAACAAAAAGTTTATATTTTGCTATTTATCTTTTTTTATTAGTTTCAGAGTAGAGGTCAGTGATTCATCAGTTGCATCTAACATATGGTGCTCATCATCTCAAGTGCCCTCCTTAATGCCCATCACCCAGTTACCCCATCCCTCTACCCCTCCCCTCCAGCAACCTTCAGTTTGTTATTTATCTACAAAAGTTAGTCAGCTCATCATTAGTTAGATCAAGTACTGAAGAGAAAAAGTGTTGACAATATCTAACTGCATACTTAACAGCTAGTTAAAAGTTATCTTCTCACACAAAAAATAAGTTCAGGGGCATATAAGTGAGAGCAGATAACAGGTACCTAATTTATGGGGGTTGGGGGTGTCCTTGAAGGCCTCACTGAAGAAGTGACATATGAGTAATGTCTTAGCCTTGGTTCCCCCAAAGGCAGAGCCTAAAACAAAGTTATGTTTGCAGGAAGTTTTTTGGAAGGTGACCGATCCCAGAGGGCAGAAGAGAGGGACAGGAGGACTTTAGAATAGAATAGAATACAATAGACAAGCTAGTCAACCCATGTTTATTATTGTGAAGTACTGAAAAGAAACAGTTGACAATATCTAAATGCATACCTAGCACCTAGTTAAAAGTTATTTTCTCACATCAAGAAAACTTTAAAAGTTAAGTTCACTGAGAATAATTTTAAGGAATTTTTATAATTGTTCTACTTTTGTAGATGAATAACAAATTTGGTTTTTTAAATATTATGATTATTCTATTAGGCATAGAAATTGCTAGTTTGCACATGTAATTGAAATATTACAATTTTTAAAGTAAATTACATTAAAAGTTCCTAAGCAAATAAAACTATAAAGTTATTACTTATTTAATATAAACTTAAATACTAATGAGTTAAAATTTTTAATCCTTATTTTTATTTATTTATTTATTTTTTTGAGAGGGAGAGAGACAGAGATGAGGGGTGGTGAGGGACAGAGGGAGAGGGTGAGAGAGAAGCTTTAGTAGGCGCTGTGCCCAGTGAGGAGCCCAACATGGGGCTTCATCTCCTGACCCTGAGATCATGACCTGAGCTGAAATCGAGTTGGACACTTAACCAATTGAGCCATGCAGATGCCCCTTTTAAAATTTTAATTAAAAATTTTGATATAGTCATTCTTAATCATCCACAGACTGCTCTTTTTATATGTACAGATATAGTACACAAACAGATATACAGTATATCCACGGTATTAAAATTTCATGGCAGGGGGTGAGCAGGAAAAATGATGATTAAATGTCTCATTTAAGAGCAATAATAAAAAAAAGACTGAGAAATAGGGCTCCCTATCCAGGACTTCAATCCATGAATATGGGAAGGCCAACCCCTTACACTTACCCCCCCCCCCCCCCCCCACATAATGTTAATAGCTGGACTGCCTGTTAGAACATCAATACTTGGTTTTCTCAGTAAGGAATTTTCTTCCACTCTTCAACTTTTGAGAAATAATTCATCTCCTTTACTTATATAATAACATTAGGTCTCAAAAGAATTGTATCTAAATCAGGTTTGCTCAAAGATTCAAAGCAAAGCGAACCCTCCCATTCCCTTCACTGTTCATATGACACCATTACCTGAGACGTGTGTGTGCTGAATCCGTGCCAATTTTGCCTCCTTTGCTTCCTGCAGTTGAGACCACCGGGCATTCAGGTGCTTCATGTTCACTTCGTTTTGATTCTCATCACGTTTTCTCAGCAGCTCTTTTAGAATCTCCAGGCGAATCTCCTGAAGCCTTTAAGTAAATCACCAGACATAAGGACCTATTTGGTATCTCAGAGTGTTCTACTAGAGAGAAGGGAAACCCCCTGCCATAAACAGGATGCTCTCTTGAGGCTGGTATCACATTCAAGTACTTAAAAAGGCTGCTCTGGCAAAAGTATGACAAACGGATTGGCCGTTTGGGGGAGGCAACTCAATAGTGAGTCTCTCTATAAAAGGAATATGTATGGGCGTAGTTCTGAAAGGAGAAGAAGAGTATGCCAGTCAAATAAAAGGGCTCTCTAGGCAGATGGACCTAAAAGAACAATAAGACCTTTGTACACAGTTCCAGGTCCATAGGTATTGGCCGGGGGGTTAAGTAATATGAGTGAAGAGAAAACGAAGCGGCATGCTATTTTAAGGAATAAATGTGAAAATGCCAGTGTCTGGCACATATAGACAACCAATCAATCTTTGTTTCCCTTCCCCTTACCTATATCTTGTTCTCCCAGAGCTAGCTACCTTGCTCATGTGTATACAACCATGTACACATGACTTCAAAATCTCTACCTCCGGACCAGGTGTTTCTGAACCAGAATTCCTGTCTGCTAGGAATTTTCAGCTAGCCCCTGACAACCTCAAACAAACCCCACTCATTTTGTTCCACCAGAAACCTACCCTTTCTTACATCTTCCCTCCCCTAATAATTCCTCTTCTAAAACACTTCTTACATCCATCACTTAGCTCATGTTTTTATCATCCCTCCCCTAACTTTGACTCTAGTTGCTAATCTAGTCCCTCCTTCTAATCTTGCTCCAGACAGCTGTCAAGATTTTCCTTCCTAAAATAGACATTTGAACATTTTACTCTTACTTAAAAATTCATAGAGTAAATTATTCAGCCACTCATTTGTCAAATATTTATGAAGTGCTCACCATATGCCAAGCAGGAAACAAACAATGATGAACAAAATAAAACACCTTCTCTCAAGAAGCACTGTTCTATTGGAGCGGGCATATCAACTAGTATTTTATAGCACAAGAAGATAAATACCAGACCAGAAGAATGAAGAATATGGGAGAAGAAATGACAGAGCGTCTATGTCTAATGCTATTCCCAGTGAATCCAGGAAGCTGGGGAAGTCTTCCTTACAGGAGCCATGAACTCTAGTCTTGAGAATAAACAAGGATTGAGATTTGCCACATACACAAGGGAAAAGTGAGGCCTCAGTAGAGGAAAGTTCAACTCAAAGGACTAGAGACAGAGCTAACATGTCATACTGGGGGAGCGTCTCAAAGCGAACATACAAGGGGGAGTGGGGAAGTAGTGAAAAGCGAAAAATATGGAGAAACAGCTGTTTTTAAAAATAAGCCACAGACCAAGAGTCACCTTTCTGTGTGAAGTTAGAAATCCTAGGTTCATTCTAAAATTCATCACTGAACCTCAATTCCTTTAGTCATAAAATGGACATAATTTCTATCCCATAAGATTGTCATGTGCATTAAATGAGTTAATACATACAACACGGTAGAAGAGTAGTTCCCAAACTTGAGCATGCATCAGATAATCTGGAATCCTCATGGTGCCCGAAAATCTGGATTTCTAACAAATTCCCAGGTAATGCTGATGCTGCTGGTTTGCAGACCACAATTTGAGAACTACTGGCTTGGAACATGGCTCCAACACATAGTAAGCACTCTATAACTGTAACATGCTCTGTAAATACCATCATCATCATCATCATCATCATCATCACTAATATTATCTAACTGATGGCTTCTTACTCACCCTTCAACACCCAGCTCAGAGGCTAGCTTCTCACAATAACTTTCCCAAGTCTCCACTTACCCCAAACAGAAATACCCAGAAACATTTTAAATGTTTTTAATGCCCTTCTGATAAGACTATACCTCTCCAAATTGCAGCAATAAATTTAATTTTCTACAGACAGGATTGGACACCCAATACCTAACACCTTTGCATTTTTTAATTGCAAGTTTTTACCAAAACATCACACAGTCTGGATTCAGGGTTAATAGAAGGTGTTATAAAAAGATAAACATATTTTGAATTCAGAACCACACTGAGGCTCTGGTTCTTAACTTTCTTTTGTGTAAGCGCACCGTCAGGGGCTGTGGTGGCATTGCTATGAGCAGTGAAGTGCCTCAGCTCAGCCTAGGACAAACGATAACCTTATCAAGTTCCCTTCCTTTCCTTTCCTTATTGCTAGGGAGTTGTAATTTGGGGGTTTTCATCCTTTCCACACATTCCAAAGACAAATACATTGCTACTGCAAATACATTAGATAAATAACTGAAAACCAGAAGTACCACAGCATATTGTTATTTGTGCACTGTGAGCTCATCTCTTAATTAAGGAACTCCACAATTTGTCTTTTAAATCGAAAATGCCCCATGGGCTGTGACTAGAACCCGAGGCATCCTGACTGCGAATCCAGTAGAAGGGAGAATAAAAGGATTAGCTAGGAGGCTGCTGGATATGAAGATATCCCCAGAGGGTGGCACTGGGAATGAACAGAAAGGGTCAGTTCAAAAGACTGATGATGAATGATAAAGATGTGGCAAACACACACACAGACACACACACACACACAATAGGAAATTACTCAGGTGTGAAAAAATTATGAAATGTTGCCATTTGTAACAAAGTGGATGGAGCTAGAGTATATTATGTTGAGCAAAGTAAGAGAAAGCGAAAGGCAAATACCATAGGATTTCACTCATATGTATAATTTAAGAAACAAAATTGATGAACATATGGAAAGGGGAAGAAAAAGGAAAGAGACTTTTACGAATGGAGAACAAACTGAGGGTTGATGCAGGAAAGTGGGTGGGGGATGGGCAAAATAGGTGATGGGGATTAAGGAGGGCACTTGTGATGAGCACTGGGTGTTATATGTAAGTGATGAAGCACTGAATTCTACTCCTGAAGCCAGTATTACACTGTATGTTAATACACCGTATGTTAATGAACTACAGTTTTAAAAATTTTAAAAAGAAAAACATTTTAGGGGCACCTGAGTGGTTCAGTCACCTTCAGCTCAGGTCATGATCCCAGGGTCCTGGAATCGAGCCCCACATCGGCCTCCCTGCTCAGTGGAAAGCCTACTTCTCCCTTTCCCCCTGCAGCTCCCTCTGCTGCTCCCCCTGCTTGTGCTCACTCTTTCAAATAAATTTTTTAAATCTTTAAAAAAACAAAAGGCATTTCAGTGGGATTCTGTGATAGTCTAGATTTCTTTAAAGAGAAAAGGGAAGGGACGCCTGGGTGGCTCAGTGGGTTAAGCAGCTGCCTTCGGCTCAGGTCATGATCCCAGAGTCCTCGGATCGAGTCCCGCATCGGGATCCTTGCTTGGCAGGGAGCCTGCTTCTCCCTCTGCCTCTGCCTGCCTCTCTGTCTGCCTGCGTCACTCGCTCTCTCTCCCTCTGTCTCTGACAAATAAATAAATAAAATCATAAAAAAAAAAAGAGAGAGAGAGAAAAGGGAAAAGGGAAGAGAAGAATCACAGATGTTTTGAGGAATTGTTCAAATCTGGGTTCCATACTTAAAACTTTACATATGAAAAGGGCCTTATACATTTTTATATTGTTCGGAAGAAAATTATAGAGCTATTATTCCCAAAAGAACCAGAAACCCAACTTTCTATCTCTATAGGTGGCAGGTTGCTGTTAAACCAATACATTTGGGAAAATGCTTTACAGATAAAAAGTATTTTCATTATGCCAACAGCTCAGGTGCAGATATTTGGGTAATCTAGAACTTACTTTTCAATCTCCTGCTCTCTGAAGGCCCACTCCTTCCTCTCCATCATATTCATCATCCTCCTCCTCTTCTCAAACTGGAAGGAGTCACTCAGACTTGGAAGAGTGGCTTCCCAAGCACGCTTCTCCCGGGCACGTTCTATCATCTCAACCTCAGCTTGTCCTGCCGGGAGCCCTCGACCTGGATGATGAAGCAAAGAACCTTAGAAGCATATGGACAAACTCATGTACATTTCAGTATTTCATTTATTCCCTTTCAGTTCCTGTTCTCTTGAACTTCAGGGGTGATGACAAAATGATATTAGGAAACATCTTCCTGGTGTGCCTCATAGCTTATCTGTGCCCTGTACTGCCTCTTGTTACTTATTCGGCCAGAAGACATTTTAGTTGCACATAAAATGCTAGACAGTTAAAAAAAAATAAAACTAGACAGTATTTGAAGAATATTATCTGCCTACTAAATAATCATACCTTGGAATGCCCTATATCAGACAAATCAACATTTTTAAATGCAAGGAAATATCAGTTACTTAAAGAAGGTCACAGCTGGTAAGTAATAGAAATCAGGATTTGAACATGGCAATCTGACCTTTGTGGTCTTATCTACTACTCTATACTCCCTCTCTATTAGAGAAATGAAACAGAAATGGACTCTATAGAAAAGCCCATAGCTAACAGCATACTCAACAGTGAAGTTGAAAGCTTTTCCTTTAAGATCAGGGACAAAACAAGAGCCTATTCTTATCACTCCTATTCAGTACAGTACTAGAAGTCCTACCCAGAGCAATCACGCAAAGAAGAAACAAAAGCCAACCAAACTGAAAAGGGAGAGGTGAATGGTCTCTTTTGCAGATAACATGACCTTATAATATAGAAAACTATAAAGACTATAAAAAACGGCTAGAACTAACAAATGAATTCAGTAAAGTTGCAGGATACAAAATCAACATACAAAAATCAGTTGTATTTTTATATTTTAACAATGAACTACCTAAAAAATAAAGAACACAATCCCATTTATAATAGAATAAAAAATAATAAAATGGGGGGCACCTGGGTGGCTCAGTCAATTAAGCTTCTGCCTTCAGCTCAGGTCATGATCCCAGGGTTCTGGAATTGAACCCCTCCTCAGGCTCCTAACTCAGTGGGGAGGCTGCTTCTTCTGACCCTCCCCACCCCACTCGTGCATGCTCTCTCTCTCAAATAAATAAAATCTTAAAATAATAGTAGTAGTAGTAGTAATAATAATAGGAATAAATTTAACTAAGGAGGTAAAAGATCTATGCACTAAAAACTATGAAATACTGATGAAAGAAATTGAAGATGACAAAAGTAAAGGGAAAAATATCCCATGTTCATGGATTGGAAGAATTAATTTGATAAAATATACATACTACCCAAAGCCATACACAGATTCAGTACAATTCCTAGTAAGATTCAAAGACATTTTTTACAGAAATAGAAAAAACAGGGGCGCCCGGGTGGCTCAGTGGGTTAAGCCTCTGCCTTCGGCTCAGGTCATGATCTCGGGGTCTGGGGATTGAACCCCACATCAGGCTCTCTGCTCAGTGGGGAGCCTGCTTCCCCCCACCCCTCTGCCGGCCTCTCTGCCTACTTGTGATCTCCATCTCTGTGTCAAATAAATAAATAAAATCTTTTTTAAAAAGTAGAAAAAACAACCTTGAAATTAATATGGAAACATAAAAAACTCCCAAAGAGCAAAAGCAATTTTGAGAAAGAAGAACAAAGCTGAAGGCATTACACTTCCTGGTTTCAAGCTATATTACAAAGCTACAGTCATCAAAATAATACAGTAGTGGCATAAAAACAATCACATAGACCAATGAAACAGGATCAAGAGCCCAGAAATAAACCCAAATATAGTCAACTAATATTTGACAAGGGAGCCACAAATACTCAATGGGGGAAAGATACTTTCCTCAGTAAGTGGGGCTGGAAAAATTGGATATTTACATGTAAAAGAGTGAAACTGAATCCCTAACTTACATCAATCACTTGACTTGACTTGACTTGAAATGGATTAAATACTTAAATGTAAAACTCCTAGAAGAAAGCATAGGGAGAAAGCTTCTTGATATTCATCTTGGCAATGGTTTTTTGTATATGGCACGAAAAGCACAATGACAAAAGCAAAAATAAACAAAAATGAGACTGCATCAAACTAAAAAGCTTCTGCACAGCAAAAGAAATAAGTAACAAAATGAAATGGCAACTTATAGAGTGGAAGAAAATATTTTCAAACCATACATCTGATAAGGGGTTAATATCCTAAATATATTAGGAACTACTACAAATAAAAAAACCAAAATAATGTGATTTTAAAATGGACAAAGGACCTGAATAGACATTCTTCCAAAGAAGATATACAAATGACCAGCAGGTACATGGAAGGCGCCCAATATCACAAATTATCAGAGAACTACAAAAGAGAAACACAAGAAGGTATTGCTTCAAAGCTGTTAGGATAGTTGTTTTAAAAAAGACAGATAACAAATGCTGGCAAGGATATAGAGAAAAGGGAACCCTAGTACACTGTTGGCAAGAATATAATTGCTATAGTCACTATCAAAGACAGTATGGAGCTTACTCAAAAAATTAAAAATAGAGGTACCATATGATTCAGCAATTCCACTTCTGGGTATATATCTGAAGGAAATGAAATTACTATCTCAAAGAGATATCTGTACCCTGCCATGCTCATTGTAGCATTATTTACAGTAGCTAAGACATGGAAACAACTTAAGTGTTCATCAACACATGACTATGTAAAAAATGATATAAATGTATATAATTCCTATATAACATTAAATATAATTAACGTTATATTAAATATGATAACTATGTGATATAACAAAATTTATCATATATGTAATATTTAATATAATTAATACTGACTATAATTAATGTGATAAATTTTATATGTAATATAAAATATATAAAATTCAGCCATACAAAAAGGAAATCCTGCCACTTGTGAAAACATGAATTAAACTTGAGGGCATTATGGTAAGTAAAATCAGTCAGACAGAAAAAAACAAAAATTGTATGATCTCACTTACATCTGGAATCTAAAAAAAACTGAATTCATAGAAAAAGGGAGTAGACTGATGATTGCCAGGGGCAAGGAAGTGGGAGAAATGGGTGAAAGCGGTCAAAGGGTACAAACTTACCGTTATATGATGAATAAGTTCTGGATATCTAACATACAGCATAATGACTATAGTTAAAAATACTATACTGTATACTTGAAAGCTGACAAGAGAGTAGACCTCAAATGCTCTCACCACACATACCAAAAAAAAAAAAAAAAAAAAAGTACTATGTGAGGTGATGGGTGTGTTAAGTAATTGTGGCAATCATTTTGTAAAATATATATATATAAAATCACCACCTGGTATGCCTTAAACTTATATGATATGTCAATTATATCTCAATAAAGCTGGAAAAAAATGAACTATATGTAAGTAAAAATATAACACTAGTCTTTTATTTAATTTTTACATATATGATATTTTACTATATTTAAGTATCACTCAGCAACTTGCTTTTTTACTCAATTTTGTCTTGGGGACACTAGTCACACTGATAGAAAGAGATCTAATTTCATTCTTCAACTGTAGGACTCAACCAGAATTTAAGCTATCTTCTAAAAATTGATGTTTTAGATTGTTTCAATTTTTGAATACACATAGTAATGCTGCAAAAAACATCCTTGTACTGCTCTCATTATGTCCATATGAAAATTTCTCTAGGATCGTCTAGCAGCTAGATCATAAAATATAATCACTTTAAATTTTTCTGGATATTGCCAAACCTGCCTCCCAGAATTTTCCTCAAGCCTTCTGAGATTCCCCAGGTGCTCCCCCACAGCCCATGCTTCCTTACTTCCTCCCACATTGTTTCTGCCTAATCTCAGTTGCTTTTTGTAGTCCTAACAAATACTTAGTAGTCGTTCACAGATTTTCTTTTTTTTTTTTGTAGTTTCACTGAAAGTGTACCTTGTGGGAGTTCTGTTGTGCTTATTGCTTTTGTGTGGTTTCTGGGAAGAGAAGAGCAAAGATACTGACATATATATATATATATATATATATATATATATATATATATACATACAGTTATACTGGAAATAGGGATTTAGATTAGCATTGATTGAAGGTATAAAATATTTAGGGGAGAAATAATATTTATTTATTCAAGCAGGAGTCTTCCCATTTATAAACATGGTATGCTCTTCTTTTTATCAAATCTTTGTTCACATGCTTAAGGAACACTTTATGTTTTTCTCCATAATGCTATACACATGTTTTTGCTAAGTGACTTTCTTAGGTTGTTATTTGTTGCTTTAAGATTATATTTTCAAATATAATCTTATATATTTATAGACATAGTTCACATATAGGAAAGCTATTGATCTTTGTATGTCAATTCCACAATCACCTACCTTCAACTCAGGTTCTTTGTTCTGATAATTTGTACTTTCATTTGATTTTATAAATAAGTTAACTGTCTACAAGTATAGTTTTGCTTTTTATTTCTAATCCTCATACCTGAATTTTTCCCTCTTACTGCACTGAGTCAGCATTTCTCAATCAAAAAGTCAGCATCACTCAATCAGTGATATCACTGCCATACTGAGCAAACAATTATTTCTTATATGGGACTGCTGAATGCAGGATAGGATATTTAGTATCCATGCCAGCCTACCTCCCAAGCCCAATCCCATGTGCTAAATGCCAGGAACACATCCTAATCATTACTATATTAAAAATGTAGAGGAAGGACTTGTGGGGAGATGGCAGAACAGGAATATCCTAGGCTTGTCTCATCCAACAGATGCAACTAGATACATCCCCCTCAGTGTAAATAATCAGAAAAAAAAAAAAAAACAAAGACTGGAAGAAAAGACTTCACACCTATATGTTGAAAAGAGGCCACACTAAGGAGGGTAAGAAAGGCAAAGACATAGTGGGAGCCAAACAGACCCGCAGGACTGTCCACCAAAGGGAAGAATGCAGTGAGTACAAAGAGGATAGAACCCATGCCAGGTACCACAGGCACAGGGGACAGGCACCAGAAAGAGGAATCCCTGTAACATTTGGCTTTGAAAGGCAGAGGAGTCCGGCTTCGCCAACTCTTAAAATCAGTATGGCTTAGCACCTGGAACTTAAAAAAAAAAAAAAAAAAAAAAAAAAAAAATCAGTGGGCTCAGCTCCAGGAGAGTGGAGGATGAGAGAAAAGTGAGCCCCTACCCTTAAAGAGACAGCACAACAAATAGCCCCACTGAGATTCAACTTAGAAGCAGAAATTTGATAAGCATCTGGGATATATAAGAGGGGGGTTTATTTACTATCTCAGAGTTTGTGCTGGAGGGGCAGGGATCTTTGGGAGACTCCTTGAGGAACAAAGAAGTTGGCAGGGGCCATTTCCCACCTCCACCCTCCCAGTGTAGATATATGGACAACTGCCAGAATCAGCACAGCAGGAATAATCTCCACCAACCTTTCTAATAGCATACCCTGCCCCACAGTCTTCTGAAGATCTGCTCTCTCCAACCAAGCTGGCCTCAGCAGAGTTGTCCCAGGCAGCTGCAGGTCACCTCCGTATATACTGACAGACCTTGCTGACACTACTAACTCTGATCCTATGTCTCCTGTGGAACCATCCTTGGCAAAAGTCCATCCAAGGCTGGCACTAAGCAAGCAGCGCAAAAAGGGGCCACCACCACTCCAAGCAATTCCTGTCTCAAGGAGAGAGGAAGATAACCACACATACCAATCCAACCACACATAGTAGTGGGCTGGGGACAGATTTCTGAACTAACTGCTGGTCCCACTCACCAACAAAACTATCTCAAGGGACAATACAGGAAGAATACCTTGCTGTTCAGTGCTACTGAAGCTCTGGCAAACCCCTGGTCTGACTCAACTCAAGCTCAAGGCAATCCCAGACTGGCAAAATTAAAACACGGGGACCAAACCCTGTCCACAACAGGCAAAGAGCTTTTGCAGATGACTAGACTGAAGGTAAACACAACTCAGCCACAACAATAGGGCACAAACAACATGCACAGAAGATGCCCCTGAAATTCCAGGGTCTGGTGAAAAGGGGACATTGTAATGCAAGGCACTACAGGACCACCTCTTCATACATCCATGACTTTCAAGAGCAGATATAGCTGACTTTCATAACACATAGAAAGAGACACAGAGAATTAGACAAAATGAGGATGCAGAAGAATATGTCCCAAATGAAAGGACAGGAGAAAATATCAATAAGGACAGGGAAAAATCACAAGAAATCTAAATGAAATAGAGATAAGCAATATGCTTGGTAGGAAATAGTAATCGTCATAAACATACTCACTGAAATGGAGAAAAGAGTGAAGGACTCAGTGAGACACACAACAAAGAGAGAAAACATAAAAAAGAACCAATCAGAAATGAAGAACTCAATAACTGAAGAGAAAAAAATAGTACACTAGAGGATGCAGATGAATATTTCAGTGACTGGAGGACAGAGTAATGGAAAGCAATCAAGCTGAACAGGAGACAAAAAAGAATAATAAAAATGAAAATAGATTAAAGAAACTCAACAACACCATCAAGTATAATAACACTTGCATTGTAAGGATCCAAAAAAAAAGAGAAAAGGGTGGGGGGAAGAAAATTTTATTTGAAGAAATAACAGCTGAAAACTCTTCAAATCTGGAGAGGGAAACAGAAATCCAGATTCAGGAGGCACAAAATGCCCCCAACAAAATCAACTCAAGGAGGTCCACACCAAAGCACATGGTAATTAAAATGGCAGAAAGTAGTGGTAAAGAATTTTTAAAGCAGCAAGAAAAAAAAGTAATTATATACAAGAAATACCTTGTAAGACAACAAGCTGATTTTTCAGCAGAAACACTGCAGGCCAGAAGAGGGTGACATGAAATATTCAAAGTGCTGAAAGAGAAAAATGTGTAACCAAGAATACTCTATCCCACAGAGCTATCACTCAGAATAGAAGGAGAGAGAAAAAGTTTGCCAAGGAGACAGAAGTTGGGGGAATTCATGACCACTAAACCAGCCTTCCGTGAAATGTTAATGGAGACTCTATGAGTGGAAAGGAAAGACCATAAGCAGGAGTAAGAAAAGTAGGAAGCACAAAACCAGTAAAATAAAGTATATCTATAAAAATCAGTCAAGGGAATCACAAAATAAAAGGATGTAAAGTGTAACACCATATACCTAAAATATAACAGGGGAGAGGAATAAAAATTTAATGCTTTTAGAATGGGTTCAAACTTAAGTGGCCAAAACCCTAATATAGACTGCTACATGCATAAGATGTTACATATAGACCTAAACATAACCACAAATCAAAAACTAGTAATAGAAATGCAAAATACGAAGAGAAGGGAACCAAAGTATATCAATAAAGAAAGCTAGCAAATCTTGAAAGAGGACAATGAGAAAAAAAAGGAATTTAATAAGAACTACAAAAACAACCATAAAACAAGTAACAAAATGATGATAAGTACATACCTCTCAGTAATTACTTTGAATGTAAGTGGACTAAACATTCCAATCAAAGGACATAGGGTGACAGAATAGATAAAAAAGTAAGACCCATCAGGGCACCTGGGTAGCTCAGTTGGCTAAGCATCTGACTCTTGGTTTTGACTCAGGTTGTGATCTTAGGATTGTGAGATCAAGCCTGTGTGGGACACCATGCTCAGAACAGAATCTACCTGGATTCTTCTTCCCTTTACTCCTCCACTCCTCCTCCCCCAACTCACACTCTCTCTAAAACAAATAAATAAGTAAGTAAATAAGTAAGTAAAATCTTAAAAAAAAAAAAAAAACAAAAAAACAAAGCAAGACCCATATATATACTGCCTACAAGACTCACTTCAGACATAAAGACATATGCATGCAGACTAAAAGTAAAGAAATGCAAAAGCATTTATCATGCAAATGAAAGTGAAAGAAAGCCAGGTGGAACACTTTTATTAGACAAAATAGGCTTTAAAACGAAGACAGTAACAGAAGACAAAGGATAGTACATAATCACACAGGGAACCACTGAACAAGAAGACGGGAATACCCGAAAATATATAGCAGCTAATAAGAAACTTAAAGGGAGCAACTGATACTAACACAATAATAGTAGGGGACTTTAACATCCTTTATATTAATGGATAGGTCATCTAAACAGTAGATGATTAAGGAAACAGTGGCTATAAATGACACATTCGACCACATGGATCTAACAGATATATTCAGAACATTGCATCTTAAAACAGTGGAATACACACATTTTTTTCAAGTGCATATGGCACATTCTCCAGAACAGATCACATATTAGGCCACAAAGCAAGTCTCAACAGGTTTACAAAGACTGAAGTACCATGCATCTTTTCTAACCACAACAGTATGAAACTAGACATCAACCACAGGAAAAAAATCTGGAAAAACACACATACATAGAGGCTAAGTTACAGGCTACTAAACAATGAATGGATCAACCAAGAAATCAAAGAGGAATTAAAAAATATATGGAGACAAATGAAAATGAAAACACAATGGCCTAAAATCTTTGACATGCAGAAAAGCAATTTTAAAGGGAAATTTATAGCAATACAGGCCTACCTCAAGAAGCAAGAAAAACTTCAAATAAACAACCTAACATTACACTTAAGGGAGCTAAAAAAAAAAAAAAATACGCAAAGCCCAAAACTAGCAGAAGAAAGGAAATACTAAAGATTAGAGAATGAATAAATATAGAAATTTTTTTAAAAAACAACAGTAGAACAGAACAATGAAACCAGGAGCTGGTTCTTTGAAAAGATCAACAAAATTGATAAACGTTTAGCCAGACTCATCAAAAGAAAAAGAGAGGGCTCAAAAATACATCAGAAATGAAAGATGAGAAATAACAACCAACACCACAGAAAGACCAAGGGTTATGAGACTATTATAAAAAATTATATGCCAACAAATTGGATAATCCAGAAGAAATAGAAACATATAACCTCCCAAACTTGAACAGGAAGAAACAGAAAATGTGAACAGACTGACCACCAGCATAAAAGATTGAATCAGCAATCAAAAAACTTTGACAAACAAAAGTCTAGGACCAGACATCTTCAAAGGTGAATTCTAACAAATATTTAAAGAGTTAATACCTATTCTTCTCAAACTATTCTGAAAAATAGAAGAGGAAAGAAAGCTTTCAAATTCATTCTATGAGGCCACCTGTACCCTGATACCAAAACCAGATAAAGACACTAAAAAAAAAGAGAGACAGACTGAGGGAACTATATACCAATATCTCTGATGAACAGAAATGCAAAATCTTCAAACAGATATTAGCAAACCAAGTTGAACAAATCATTTACCAAGATCAAGTGGGATTTTTTTCCTGAGATATGAGGGTGGTTCAGTATCAACTAACATGATATATCACATCAACAGCACAAAGTATAAAAATCATATGAAATACCAAGGAATAAACTTAACAAGGAGGGGTGCCTGTGTGGCTCAGTCATTAAGCAACTGCCTTCAGCTCAGGTCATGATCCCAGGGTTCTGGGATGGAGCCCCACATCAGGCTCCCTGCTCAACAGGAAGTCTGTTTCTCCCTCTCCCACTCCCCTTGCTTGTGCTCTCTTGCTGTGTCTCTCTCTGTCAAATAAATAAAATCTTAAAAAAAAAAAAAAACTTAACCAAGGAAGTAAAAGACCTCTACTTTGAACACTATAAAACACTGATGAAAGAAACTGAAGATGATACAAATGGATATTCCATGTTCATATATTGGGAGAACAAATATTGTTAAAATGTCTATACTATAGAAAGCAACCTACAGATTTAATGTACTCCCTATCAAAATACCAACAGTATTTTTCACAGAACTAGAACAAATAATCCTAACATTTGAATGGAACCACAAAAGACTCCAAATAGACAGACCAATCTTGGGAAACAAAACAAAACAAAACTGGAGGTGTCACAATCCCAAAATCCAAAATATACTACAAAGCTGTAGTAATCAAAAAGTATGGTACTGGCACAAAAACAGACACACAGATCAACAGAAGAGAACAGAAAGACCAGAAATAAATCCACAATTTTATGGTCAACTAATTTTCCACAAAGGAGGCAAGAACATGCAATGGGAAAAAGTCTCTTCAACAAATGGTGTTGAGAAAACCAAATAGTTACATACAAAAGAATGAAACTGGACCACTTTCTTATACCACACACAAAAATACACTCAAAATGGATTAGAAACCTAAATTTGAGGCCTAAACCCATAAACATTCTAGAAGAGAACACTGGCAATAATTTCGCTGACATTGGTCACAGCAACATTTTTCTAGATAGTCTCCCAAGGCAAGGGAAACAAAAGCAAAAATAAACTACTGGGACTACAATAAAAAGCTTCTGCACAGCAAAGGAAACAATCAACATAACTAAAAGACAACCTACTGAATGAAAGAATATATTTTCAAATGACATATTTGACCAAGGGTTAGTATCCAAAATATAGAAAGAACTTTTACAACTCAACACACACACACACACACACACACACACACACACACACACACAGAGTCATTTCTCCAAAGAAAACATACAGATGGCCAACAGACACAAGAAAAGATGTTCAGCATCACTCATCAACAGGAAAATGCAAATCAAAAACACCACCAGAGGTTATCTCACACCTGTCAGAATGGCTAAAATAAGTAAGAAATCACAAGTGTTGACAAGGATGTAGAGAAAAAGGAACCTTGATGTTGGTGGGAATGCAAAATTTTTTTTAAAGATTTATATATTTATTTGAGAGAGAGAGAGTGCATGAGTGAGTGGGGGAAGGTCAGAGGGAAAGGGAGAGAATCTCAAACAGACTCACCACTGAGCATGACTCCAATACGGGGGTTGGTATCATGACCTAAGTCAAAATTAAGAGTCCAACACTCACAAACTAAGCCACCCAGGTGCCCCAAAACATTTTTTTAAGATTTCGTTTTTAAATAATCTCTATATCCAACATGCAGCTCAAACTTATGACCCTGAGATCAAGAGTGGAATGCTCTTTCCACTGAGCCAGCCAGGTACTCCGGGAATGCAAACTTCTGCAACCATTGTGGAAGACAGCATGTAGGTTATTCAAAAAAATGAAAACTAGAATTACCATATGACCCAGTACTTGAACTAGTAGGTATTTATCCAAATAATATAAAAGCACTAATTTCCAAAGGTATATGTTTATAGCAGTGTTATTTATAATAGGCGAATTATGGAAGCAACCCAAGGGTCCATAGAATTATAAATGGATAAATATGAAGTGGCATATATACACAATAGAATATTATTCAGCCATAAAAAAGAATGAAATCTTGTCATTTGCAACATCTTTGTCATGGGTAGAGCTAGAGAACATAATGGTAAGTGAAATGTCAGAAAGAGAAAGACAAATACCATATGATTTTACTTGTGTGGAATTTAAGAAACAAAACAAATCAACAAAGAAAAAAAAAGAAAAACAAAAAATAGACTCTTAAATATAGAGAACTGGTTACTGGGAGGGAGGAAGGAGGGAAATAGGTGATGAGAATTAAAGAATACACTTATTGCGATGTGTGTTAGTAATGTATAGAACTGCTGAACCACTATCTTATATACCTGAAATTAATATAACACTGTATGTTAAATATAATGAAATTAAAATTAAAAAATTTTTTTTCCAAAAAATGAAATGCAAAAGCAGGCAGACAGTACATGAACAAATGAGTGTGGCTATGTTCCAATAAAACCTCTTTAGAGTCACTGAAATCTTAATTTCATGTAATTTTCACATGCTACAAAATAGGATTTTGTCATCTATTTTATAGTGTAAAAGCCATTCTTAGCATTCAAGCTATATTAAAAAAGGCAATAGGCCAGTTTGGCTTTTAGACCATAGTCTGCCAATCCTAACATAGAGTTTTAATACTTACTTCTTTTTTAAAGAAATTATCATCTTTACAGGGCATATGGGTAGCTTGGTAGGTTAAGCATCCGCCTTTGGCTCACTCAGGTCATGATCTCAGGGTCCTAGGAGGGAGTCCTGCATTGGGCTCTCTGCTCAGTGAGAAGCCTGATTGTTTCTCTCTCTCTGCCCCTCGCTTTGCTTGTGCCTTCTCTCTCTCTCAAATGAGAATAAATAAAAACTTTTTTTAAAAAAAGATTTTATTTATTTATTTGACAGAGAGAGAGACAGAGAGAGAGAGAACATGAGCAGGGGGAGTGGGAGAGAGAGAAGCAGGCATCCCACTGAGCAGGAAGCTGGACGCGGCTTCATGATGTGAGCCGAAGGCACATGTTTAACAACTGAGCCACCCAGGCACCCCCCAAAAAAACTTTTTAAAAAATTATCATCTTGAGTGAGAGGCAAGATGGTGGAGGAGTAGCAGACTGAAATGACATCAGGTCCTGGAGTTCAGCTAGATAGTTATCAAACCATTCCAAACACGTACAAACTCAAAAGGAGATAGGAAAGAAGAAGAGCAGCAATTCTAGGAACACATAGGTAGATTTCCTTTCTGATTTCACTTTCTGAAAGGTAGGATGTGGGGAGAAGTGAATTGAAAGTGACAGGAAGATGGACCAGGGGATGGGGGGCTCCCGGCAAGCAGTGGAGCAGTAGAGCACAAAATTAGAAATTTAGAAGTCTGCTTCAGGGACGCCTGGGTGGCTCAGTTGGTTAAGCAGCTGCCTTCGGCTCAGGTCATGATCCCAGCATCCTGGGATCGAGTCCCACATCGGGCTCCTTGCTCAGTAGGGAGCCTGCTTCTCCCTCTGCCTCTGCCTGCCATTCTGTCTGCCTGTGCTCGCTCTCTCCCCCTCTCTCCCTCTGATAAATAAATAAAATCTTTAGAAGTCCACTCCACAGAGGGACATCACTCCAGAGGCTAAGCGGGGGTGGAGCCCTCGTGGGGACAGTGTGGTCTCAGGTCCCATGGGGTCAGAGAAAGATTGGGGGTGTCTGAGTGTGTCAGAGCTGCCAGGTATCAGAGGGGGGAAGCCAACTACAGAATCAGAACCAAAGAGTGAGCTTTCAGATCGGGGTTGCCTTAAACCATGATCCAAGGCACATGATCAAAGAGCAGTGACCCCACAAGTGGCATATCCAGGGAGACTCACCTTCCTTCTCCAGGAGAAGCAGCACAGCAGGAATCTGCTGGGTTTGTAGACTCCAAATGGGACCGTGCACCAGAGATAGAAACGTTCAATCACAGGCCGGGTGAGCTTGGAGTATGGCCAGAGACCAGGGAAACAAGAGTGATTGCTTATATCTGAGGGCACACTGAGGAGTGGGGCCCCGAGCTCTTGGCTCCTCTGGGCCAGAGATTGGGAGGCCACCATTTTCATTCCCATCCTCCAAAGCAGTACGGAAAATGTTCAGGGAACAAAAGCTCCGAGAGCTAACCAAGCAGATTACTTAGCCCAGTCCCTGGAAAGTGTGGTGCAATTCTGCCTCAGGCAAAGACATTTGAGAATCTGCAACAGGCCCCTCCCACAGAAAATGAGCAAGACCATCCAGCCAAGACCACGTTCACCAATCAAGGAGAACAGCAGAACTCCAGAGCTAGGGGAAAGCAACGCATAGAATTCATGGCCTTTTCTCCATGATCCTTTAGTTTTGCAAAGTTAAATTTTTTAAAATATTTCTTTAAAAGATTTTATGTACTTATTTGACAGAGACACAGCAAGAGAGTGAACACAAGCAGGGGAGCAACAGAGGGAAAGGGAGAAGCAGGCTTCCCACAGAGCAGGGAGCTCGATGTGGGGCTCATCCCAGGACCCTAGGATCATGACCTGAGCTGAAGGCAGACGCTTAATGATTGAGCCACCCAAGTGCCCTAGTTTTTTTTTTTTTTAATCCTATTTTTTTTAACATTTCCTCTTTCCTCTCTTAACGTTTTTAAGCTAGTTTATCTTAATAATACCTTTCTAAAAAAATCTTTTTAAACCTTCATTGTTATACCATATTTTATCCCTTCATTGTATTTAACCTTATTTTTTGTATATGTGTAGGGTTTTTTTTTTTTTTTTTAATTTTGGGGTATAAGTTCTTCTAATCAAAATATACCCTAATCTAGCACATGGATTTGTTCTAGTCTCCAGCCTGAGCACATTCCCTCCTCTTTTTTTTCTTTTTCCAACCAACTTATCTCATCACTTCTTTTTTTAGAATTTTTTTTATTCTCATCTGTACAGTCATATTCCATCCCTTCATCACGTTTACCCTTACTTTTGTGTGTATATATATATGTTTTTCTTTCTTTAAAATTTTGGGAGGTAGTTCCTTCAAAATACCAAAATACACCCAAAATCAAGGGCGTGGCTCTGTTCTACTCGCCAGTCTAATGTGTGTGTAATGTGTAAATTTTTTGCACACAGTCTAATGTGTAAAATTTTTTAATTTTTATTTCTTTTTTTCCCCTTTTCCTCTCCCCCCCCCCCGGTTTTGGATTCTTCCAATTTGGTTAGCATACATTTTTCTGGGGTCTTTGCCACCCTTTTAGCATTTTATTCTCTTGTTCTTATATTCTTGTCTGGATAAAATGACAAGGCAGAAAAACTTACCACAAAAAAAAACAATACAAAGCAGTAACAATGGCTAGGGACCTAATCAATATGGAAATTGATATGTCAGAACTAGAGTTCAAAATGACAATTCTCAAGATGCTAGCTGAGCTCGAAAAAGGCATGAAAGATATTAGAGAAACCGTTTCTGGAGAAATAAAATCCCTTTCTGGAGAAATAAAAGAACTAAAATCTAACCAAGTTGAAATTTAAAAACCTATTAATGAGGTGCAATAAAAAATGAGGCAGAAGAGAGAATTAGTGATAAAGAACACCAAATGATGGAGAATAAAGAGGCTGAGGAAAAGAGAGACAAACAACTACTGGACCATAAGGGGAGAATTCGAGAGATAAGTGATATCATAATATGAAACAATATTAGAAAAATTGGGATTCCAAAAGAAGAAAGAAAAAAAGGAGTGAATTATAGTAGAGAATCTCCCTCATATGGCAAAGAGAACAAGCATCAAAATCCAGGAAGAACAGAGAAGCCCCTCAAAATAAATAAAAATAGGTCCACACCCCATCATCTAATAGTAAAACTTACAAGTCTTAGTGACAAAGAGAAAATACTGAAAGCAGCTCAGGACAAGCTGTATGTCTGTAAATACAATGGTAGAAATATTAGATAGGCAGCAGACTTATCCACAGAGACCTGGCAAGCCAGAAAGAACTGGCACAATATATTCAGAGCACTAAATAAGAAGAGTATACAGCCAAGAAGACTGTATCCAGCTAGGCTATCATTGAAAATAGAAGGAGAGATAAAAAGCTTCCAGGACAAACAAAAACTGAAAGAATTTGCAAATACCAAACCAGCTCTACAGGAAATATTGAAAGGGGTCCTCTAAGCAAAGAGAGAGCCTAAAAGTAGTAGACTAGAAAGGAACAGAGACAATATACAGTAACAGTCACCTTACAGGCAATACAATGGTAGTAAATTCTTATCTTTCAATAGTTACCCTGAATGTTAATGGGCTAAATGCCCCAATCAAAAGACACAGGGTATCAGAATGGATAAAAAACAAAACCCATCAATATGCTGTCTACAAGAAACTCATTTTAGACCCAAAGACACCTCCAGATTTAAAGTGAGGGGGTGGAAAACAATTTACCATGCTAACAGACATTTTAAAAAGCTGAAGTGGCAATCTTTATATCAGATAAATTAGATTTTAAGCTAAAGACAATAATGAGATGAGGAAGAACACTATATCATACTTAAAGGGTCTGTCCAACAAGAAGATCTAACAATTTTAAATATCTATGCCCCTAACATGGGAGCAGCCATCTATATAACCGATTAATAACAAAATCAAAGAAACACACTGACAATAATACAATAACAGTAGGGGACTATAACACCCCCCTCACTGAAATGGACAGATCATCCAAGCAAAAGATCAACAAGGAAATAAAGGCCTTAAATGACACACTGGACCAGATGGACATCACAGATATATTCAGAACATTCCATCCCAAAGCAACAGAATACATATTCTTCCCTAGTGCACATGGAACATTCTCCAGAATAGATCACATCCTGGGTCACAAATCAGGTCTCAACCAGTACCAAAAGATTGGGATCATTCCCTGCATATTTTCAGACCACAATGCTCTGAAGCTAGAACTCAATCACAAGAGGGAAGTTGCAAAGAACTCAAATATATGGAGGCTAAAGAGCATCCTACTAAAGAATGAATGAGTCAATTGGGAAATTAAAGAATTTAAAAAATTCATGGAAACAAATGATAATGAAAACACAATGGTTCAAAATCTGTGGGACACAGCAAAGGCAGTCCTAAGAGGAAAATATATAGCGGTACAAGCCTTTCTCAAGAAACAAGAAAGGTCTCAAGTACACAACCTAAGCCTACACCTAATGGAGCTGGAGAAAGAACAAGAAAGAAACCCTAAGCCCAGCAGGAGAAGAGAAATAATAAAGATCAGAGCAGAAACCAATGAAATAGAAACCAAAAAAAAAAAAAAAAAAACCAATAGAACAAATCAATGAAACTAGGAGCTGGTTCTTTGAAAGAATTAATAAGATTGATAAACCCCTGGCCAGACTTATCAAAAAGAAAAGAGAAAGGACCCAAATAAATAAAATCATGAATGAAAGAGGAGAGATCACAACTAACACCAAAGAAATACAAACAATTATAAGAACATACTATGAGCAACTCTATGCAAACAAATTTGACAATCTGGAAGAAATGGATGAATTTCTAGAGACATATAAACTACCACAACTGAACCAGGAAGAAATAGAAAACCTGAACAGACCCATAATGAGTAAGGAGATTGAAACAGTCATCAAAAATCTCCAAACAATCAAAAGCCCAGGGCCAGACGGCTTCCTGGGGGTAATTCTACCAAACATTTAAAGAAGAACTAATTCCTATTCTCCTGAAACTGTTCCAAAAAATAGAAATGGAAGGAAAACTTCCAAACTCATTTTATGAGACCAGCATCACCTTGATCCCCAAACCAGACAAGGATCCCATCAAAAAAGAG
>NC_081558.1:153679485-153680437 GCF_022355385.1 Mustela nigripes
CAGTACATTAAAAGGATCATTCACCATGACCAAGTGGGATTTATTCCAGGGCTGTAAGGTTGGTTCAACATCTGCAAATCAATCAATGTGATACAATACATTAATAAAGGAAAAAACAAGAACCATATGATACTCTCAATAGATGCTGAAAAGCATTTGACAAAGTACAGCATCTCTTCCTGATCAAAACTCTTCAAAGTGTAGGGATAGAGGGCACATACCTCAATATTATCAAAGCCATCTATGAAAAACCCACCACAAATATCATTCTCAATGGAGAAAAACTGAAAGCTTTTCTGCTAAGGTCAGGAACACGGCAGAGATGTCCGTTATCACCACTGCTATTCAACATAGTACTAGAAGTCCTAGCCTCAGCAATCAGACAACAAAAGGAAATTAAAGGCATCCAAATGGTCAAAGAAGAAGTCAAATTATCACTCTTCGCAGATGATATGATACTATATGTGGAAAACCCAAAAGACTCCACTCCAAAACTGCTAGAACTTATACAGGAATTCAGTAAAGTGTCAGGATATAAAATCAATGCACAGAAATCAGTTGCATTTCTCGACACCAACAACAAGACAGAAGAAAGAGAAATTAAGGAGTCAATCCCATTTACAATTGCACCCAAAACTATAAGATACCTAGGAATAAACCTAACCAAAGAGGCTAAGGATCTATACTCAGAAAACTATAAAGCACTCATGAAAGAAATTGAAGAAGACACAAAGAAATGGAAAAATGTTCCATGCTCCTGGATTGAAAGAACAAATACTGTGAAAATATCTATGCTACCTAAAAAATCTACATATTTAATGCAGTTCCTATCAAAATCCCATCCATTTTTTTCAAAGAAATGGAACAAGGGGCGCCTCGGTGGCTCAGTGGGTTAAGCCGCTGCCTTCAGCTCAGGTCATGATCTCAGGGTCCTGGGATCGAGTCCTGCATC
>NC_081558.1:153680447-153692181 GCF_022355385.1 Mustela nigripes
GGGCTCTCTGCTCAGCAGGGAGCCTGCTTCTCTCTCTCTCTCTCTCTCTCTCTGCCTGCCTCTCCATCTACTTGTGATTTCTCTCTGTCAAATAAATAAATAAAATCTTAAAAAAAAAAAAGAAATGGAACAAATAACCCTAAAATTTATATGGAACCAGAAAAGATCTCAAATAGCCAAAGGAATATTGAAAAAGAAAGCCAAAGTTGGTCGCATCACAATTCCGGACTTCAAGCTCTATTAGAAAGCTGTCATCATCAAGACAGCATGGTACTGGCACAGAAACAGACATATAGATTAATGGAACAGAATAGAGAGCCCAGAAATAGACTCTCAACTCTATGGCCAACTAATCTTCGACAAAGCAGGAAAGAATGTCCAATGGAAAAAAGACAGCCTCTTCAATAAATGGTGTTGGGAAAATTGGACAGCCACATGCAGAAAAATTAAACTGGACCATTTCCTTATGTCACACACGAAAATAGACTCAAAATGGATAAAGGACCTCAATGTGAGAAAGGAATCCATCAAAATCCTTGAGGAGAACACAGGGAGCAACCTCTTCGACCTCAGCCACAGCAACATCTTCCTAGGAACATCACCAAAAGCAAGGGAAGCAAAAACAAAATGAACTATTGGGATTTCATTAAGATCAAAAGCTTTTGCACAACAAAGGAAACAGTTAACAAAACCAAAAGACAACTGACAGAATGGGAGAAGATATTTGCAAACGACATATCAGATAAAGGGCTAGTGTCCAAAATCTATAAAGAACTTAGCAAACTCAACACCCAAAGAACAAATAATCCAATCAAGAAATGGGCAGAAGACATGAACAGACATGTATGCAAAGAAGACATCCAGATGGCCAACAGACACATGAAAAAATGCTCCACATCAATCTGCATCAGGGAAATACAAATCAAAACCACAATGAGCTATCACCTCACACCAGTCAGAACGGCTAAAATTAATAAGTCAGGAAATGACAGATGCTGGTGAGGATATAGAGAAAGAGGAACCTTCCTACACTGTTGGTGGGAATGCAAGCTGGTGCAACCACTCTGAAAAACAGGTTGGAGATTCCTCAAAATGTTGAAAATAGAACTACCCTACGACCCAGCAATTGCACTACTGGGTATTTACTCTAAAGGTACAAACGTAGTGATTTGAAGGGGCACACCTGAGTGTTTATAGCAGCAATGTTTACAATAGCCAAACTATGGAAAGAACCTAGATGTCCATCAACAGATGAATGGATAAAGAAGATGTGGTATATATACACAATGGAATACTATGCAGTCATCAAAAGAAATGAAATCTTGCCATTTGTGATGACATGGATGGAACTAGAGGGTATCATGCTTAGCGAAATAAGTCAATCGGAGAAAGACAACTATCATATGATCTCCCTGATATGAGGAAGTGGAGATACAACATGGGGGGTTTAAGGGGTAGGAGAAGAATGAATGAAACAAGATGGGATAGGGAGGGAGAAAAACCATAAGTGACCCTTAATCTCACAAAACAAACTGAGGGTTGCTGGGGGAGGGGGTTTGGGAGAGAGGGTGTGGTTATGGACATTGGGGAGGGTATGTGATATGGTGAGTGCTGTGAAGTGCATAAACCTGGCCATTCACAGACCTGTACCCCTGGGTATCAAAATACATTATATGTTTATAAAAACTAAAAAAAGATAAATAAATAAAATAGAAAAAAAATACCTATTCTCCTGAAACTTTTCCAAGAAATAGAAATGGAAGGAAAACTTCCAAACTCATTATATGAGGCCAGCATTACCTTGATACCAAAACCAGACAAAAACCCCGTCAAAAAAGAGAATTACAGACCAATATCCTTGATGAGCACAGATGCGAAAATTCTCACCAAATACTAGCCAATAGGATCCAACAGTACATGATTCATATATTTCTTTAGTCCTGGGAAATTCTTAGCCATTTATCTTTCTCAGTCTTTATCTTTTCTTGCATCCGCTTCTCCACCATTCTCTCTATTATAGGATCTTATAATCCTATCCCCCATGGCTCTTACCTTTTTTTTTAAACCTTATTCTATCTTTGAATATTGCATTCTGGAATATTTGTTCATTTCCTCTTTCATTTCACTAATTTGTTCTTCAGCGCTGCCTAGTTTACTACTGAGCTCATTTTATTTCAAACTTCATAGTTTTCCTTCCCAGTGATTGCAACTGGTTCTTTTTCATAGCTCCCACTCTTGTTTTCATGCTTTATCCCTCTTTATCTCTTTGAGGATATAAAAAGTATTTCCCAAGTCCTTTTCAGATTGGTCCATTTGCTCTGTTTGCTCAGGAATTTATTCTCTCTCTCTCTCTTTTTTAACTTTTTGTGGATCACTCCTGGTGCCTGTGTTCTTTAGATGTTTTGTGATTCTTGGGTTGAGATCATCTGTAGATTCCTCTCATGAGCACACTGGGTAGTAACAGTCTTTGACCTGGCAAAAGGGATAGCTCCCCAGCCTCATTCTTTAGAGCTCTGCCCATTATCATAAGATGAGAAGTTCAACAGACCATGCCCAGCTGAACCTACTCCACTGTTAGAGACCTTGGAATTCCTTAAAAAATGGCCCAAGCCTCCTTGCAGTATCTACATGGACCTCTTCCTAGAATTCAGACTCCCCTGGGCAGACTATATGCTGCTGTTTGTTCATACTCCCCTCCTTTTTAAAAAGATTTTATTCATTTAACAGAGAGAGAGAAAAAAAAAATCACAAGCACGGGGAGCAGCAGAGGGAGAGGGAGAAGCAGGCTCTCTACCGAGCAAGCCTAATGTTGGGCTTGATGCCAGGACCCTGGGATCATGATCTGTGCTGAAAGAAGATGTTTAACCAACTGAGCCACCCAGGTGCCCCTGTTCGTTCACCCTTAAACCCAAGGAGTAACCACGTAGCAGCTGTTTACAGGGATATATATGCAGAGATTGGAAAAAGAAGGTGAAGTAACCACATGCATACATGACAGGCCCCTCATGATGTGGAACAGAGCCAGAGAAAAAAGTAAGTCACAGGCAGCCTCTTTTCTTGCTGCCCCATTCCTCCAAAGAATCCCAAGGTATCTAAGAATTTTCCATTTAAACTTGTCCTTTCAACTTGTTATAGAGATATATTTGTAGGGATGCCTGGGTGGCTCAGTAGGTTAAGCATCTGCCTTCAGCTCAGATCATGATCCTAGGGTCCTGGGATTGAGTCCTGCATCAGGCTCCTTGCTCAGCGGGGAGCCTGCTTCTCTCTCTGCCTCTCCCTGCCACTCTGCCTGCTTGTACATGCACTCTCTCTCTGAAAATAAATAAATAAATTTTTAAAATAGAAAAAAAGATATATTTGTGAAAAATACAGATTTATTTCCTTAAAATATTTTACTTAACAGATATTAACTTGATTTATCATTTTAAAACATCTTATACATATAGTATATAGGCCTCCATTTAAAATCCTACTCAGGGCCTTACAAATGAGGGGGTAGGCCTGACTCAGTGGTTTTTACTGATACTTCAACATCTGTATTGGCAGGCACTGGGCTTCGGCCCCACCTGTGGGCAGGAGAAAAGTCCTGCTTCTTCTAGTTCAGGCAGGCATTTCAGATCAGGCTCCCTACCATTCACAGTTCCTGCTCATCATCTTAGGCTCCCAGCTATTTCTTTCTTTTAGGAAGTCTATACTTCTAAACTATGGAAATTTTCTTCCTTTCTTAAAAAGTATATATGTGTATACAAACACACTAATATACATATAACCAAAATATATTTTCATATATATACACTAATACATATACATATTCAGAGCAGAAGGGAAAAGTTTCAGCATATTTTTAATCTGTCTGAAATCTCCTCTGAAAATCTCATCTGAAAGTAGAGCCTCTACTTTTAAGTATGGATGTAAAGAATGCTTCTGAATTTGTAAGGAGAGCCAGGAAACAAGAACCAAACTCGGTCTCAGATATGAACATCTTTACTGTCTATGATACAGACTTGACCAGAGCAAACTATCACAACTGGGAAACAAAAGTAACTCATTTTAATAAAAATCATTACAGTGAACCAACTATCTCTAACACCTAGGAGGAGCTGGCTTCTCTGGCTCTCAGTTTCCCCACTACAATCAAGTGAGTTCAAGAAGCTAATGTCTAGTCATTTCCAAAAGCCCCTTTCCGGAACCTTCTTACACTGTTAGTGGGAATGGTGCAGCCACTTTGGAAAACAGTGCAGAGATCCCTTAAGAAATTAAAAATAGAGCTACCCTATGACACTGCAATTGCACTACTGGATATTTACACCAAAGATACAGAAGTAGTGAACAGAAGGGTCATCTGTACCCCAATGTTCATAGCAGCAATGGCCACAATAGCCAAATGGTGGAAAGAACCAAGATGCCCTTCAACAGACAAACAGATAAAGAAGATATATATGGTCCATATATACAATGGAGTATTATGCCTCCATCAGAAAGGATGAATACCCAACTTTTGTATCAACATGGATGGGACAGGAGGAGATTATGCTTAGTGAAGTAAGTCAAGCAGAGAGAGTCAATTATCATATGGTTTCACTTACTTGTGGAGCATAAGGAATAACACGGAGGACATTGGGAGAAGGAAAGAAGTGAGTTGGGGGAAATCGGAGAGGGAGACAAACCATAAGAGACTGTGGACTCTGAGAAACAAACAGAGTTTTGGGGGTGGGGGGTAGGGAGACGAGTGAGACTGATGGTGGGTATTATGGAGGGCATGTATTGCATGGAGCACTGAGTGTGGTGCATAAACAATGAATCTTGGAACACTGAAAAAATAAAATATTTTTTTTAAAAAAGCCTCTTTCCTTATTAATTTTTCTAATTTCACATAATATAGGCCTAGGTCAGATTTTATTGCATTCTAAGAGTGAATTTCTGAGCCTGAACCATATTGACATTTTAGAGATAACAGCAAAAGAAATCACCCAAATCATCCAATAGGGGTATGTAAGAGAGCTTTGATAACTGCAAGATACTTTGGCAAAGTAAGATAATACTGTTCCATATGGTGGAATATACATTCAGTATTATACACTCAAAAAAAGTTTATATGTAAAGAGGGAGTGAGGATTGCTCAATGAAAAGGAATTGATTCATTAGGAAAAACAGTTTGGGGGGCGGGGGAAGGTGAGTAGTCAGCAAATAAACACAAAATTAAGCTGAAATAGAACTTCAGCTTCAAGGATAAAGTACAATAAGTCTCCTTAAAATGGAAAGGGTATACTCTCCTTGAAGAAAAGTATCAATAGAAGCATGAGTCTGTGAAGTAGCTCTGCTGAGCAAGACATTTTAAACAGCAACAGAGGCAGTTACCTCTGAGCACATCATTTCCAGGAACTCAAAAGCATGCACTGTTATCAGGACAGGCCTTCAAAAATAATCAAGACAATTGTCAACTCACCCCACGTAAGAGTAGCCAGGGTCAAGAGCTCAGGGATTGAATCCTGACATACTACATATTCTGGAGAATACGGATCAGTTTGAACTTCAGCATCCCGATAATCAGTCTGAGTACCCACGGTATACTTTGAAGGTACAGGAGGGTACTTAGCAGGAGTAGGAGGGAAAATATATGCCTCTGTCCTAAAAGGGAAAATTATTTCAAAAATTAAAACCTGATCCAATCACTTAGAAGACTATACAGTCATGTAGAAATAAATCCTTAGCTTCACTAAGCCCATTCCCCTTTAAACATGCACAAATTCATGAATCAAGTGTATTCAGGATTGTGCCCAATTATCTTGAGAGAACTGCCTTGTTAGTCTCACCTCTTCCAAAAAACTGAAGGGATATAAAAGCCTAGGTCTAATCACAAAAGTACCTACTTATCTGTGTATTACTGGGCGGGAATATAGTATAGAGCTATAAAAGGTAGATTCTAGGATGTCATACAGTTACTTCTGAACCTGCTGAGAATTGCTGGTTTCTTTTTTCTCTGGTTTCAGTTATACAACAAAATTTGTTTCCCTCTAGAAATTCAGGAGCAGAGAAAAGAGAAGAGATGCTTTCTGATTTTTTAAAAAGGCAAGGCTCTTTCAAGATAGATGACTCAATTAATTAATGTTAGGATTACTTGGTTAACTATGTAAAAGTTACCTCATCCCTTGGATAGAAATTAATTCCAGATATTTTAAGGCATTTAATGTAAAAAATGAGACTATAAAAGTAATAGGAAACATAAGTAAATATACCATAATATTTTTATTACCAAATAAAGGCCTTATAAATCAGTAAGACAGTTAAATACTAAAAGAAAAATGGATAAAGAACAATTGGAAAAAATGAAAACTTGTAGCAAACATATGAAAAAATAATGAACATAACTTGTAATCAAAGAAAAGTAAAATAAAACCACAAGATGCTATTTTATTATATCACATAAGCAAAGATCTAAAAAATTGAAAATACCTAGCATTGATCAAACTGCAAAGAAACGGGCATTCTCATGTTGACTGAAATATAAACAGATATACAGAGATATATGCAAATATATTCATAAAGTCTGATATGTAAGAGAAAACTTAAAAACTTTTTCTAATGACCAATTTTAAAAAAATGGTTGCACCTGAGGTTATTAGGCATCAATCTTAGATCCATATTTTCAACTTTTTGTTTTTTTCTTATTCTGGTTACTTTTAAGTACGGAAAAAATTTTTATATTAATTCATTCAAACATATGTCTACTCCTGGGGTGCCTGGGTGGCTCAGTCAGCTAGGCATCTGCCTTAGGCTTGGGTCATGATCTCGGGGTCCTGGGATTGAGCCCCATGTCAGGCTCCCTGCTCAGCAGAGAACCTGCTTCTCTCTTCCCACTGCCTGCCACTCTGCCTACTTGTGCTCTCTAGCTCTCTGTCAAATAAATAAATAAATAAAATCTTTAAAATATTACAAAAAATAAACATCTTTACTATTAACATAATTTTATAACAAGTATGATAATGTTTATATTTTTATATATTTTTATATGATATCAAAATGATATATGGCTATTTTTATATTTATATATATTTTATAACAAGTATGATAGCACATATGCTTTAAAAACAGCACACTGTTTTCTTTTCTAAGGTTTTTTTTTTAACGATTTTATTTATTTATTTGACAGAGAGAAATCACAAGTAGATGGAGAGGCAGGCAGAGAGAGAGGGAAGCAGGCTCCCTGCTGAGCAGAGAGCCCGATGTGGGACTCGATCCCAGGACTCTGAGATCATGACCTGAGCCGAAGGCAGCGGCTTAACCCACTGAGCCACCCAGGCGCCCATCTTTTCTAAGGTTTTATTTTTGGATGTCCATCAACTGATGAGTGGATAAAGATATAGTGTGTATACACACACACACACACAGGAATATTACTCAGCCATCAAAATGAATGAAATCTTGCCATGTGCAATGACATGGATGGAACTAGAGTATATTATGCTAAGCGAAATAACTCAGGGAAAGACAAATACCATGTGATTTCACTCATGTAGAATTTAAGAAATAAAACAGATGAACACAGGGGAAGGGAAGGAAAAAATAAGATAAAAACAGGGAGCAAACCATAAGATACTCTTATAGGGAACAGAGTTGCTGGAGGGGAGGTTGGTGAGGGGACCAAGTAATTGGGTGATGGGTATTAAGGAAGGCACTTGATGTAATGAGCATTGGATGTTGTATGCAACTGATGAATCACTAAATTCTACCCCTGAAACTAATAATACACTATATTTTAACTAACTTGAATTTAAATAAAATCTAAAAAATAAAATAAAGATTTTATTTTTAAGGAATCTCTGCACCCAATGAGGGGCTCGAACTTACAACCCCAAGATCAAGAGTTGCAACTCCACCAACTGAGCCAGCCAGGCACCCCAGCAGTGTTTTTCTCTTTTACTTTTGAGTTTGTTTCCCTTAATATCTTTTCTCCCTTATCCACCTATAGAAGGACCCTTTCTGTATATCCTATATCTAGAATATATACTTCAATTATGCTTGAATCTTGCTGTATTTTCATCCACACTTATTCTTCTACACTTGAACAAATATACACATATAGATTATTATTGTTTTGCTAATATGGAAATCATATTATTAATACATTTTTGCATCTTCCCCTTTTAACTAAATCATACCTCAGGGAAATCTTTTCAATCTATTCATGTGGCTCTTTTTCAAGAAAAATGATTTAAATTTAAGTTTTCAAGAAACTTAAATGATCACCATCAATAGAAAAACTACTTCAAAAAATATGGCATACCTATAATGGAATTTATGCAGCTATTAAAAGTAAAAATGTAATCAGAATTTATAAACATATAAAAATGTCCATAATTCAATGTAAAATAGGGAAAAAGCACACTGTAGAGCAGCATGTACAACAGGACTACATTTTTATATTTAAAAACTGTGTTTTGGGGGAAACTGGATGACTCAGTGGGTTAAGCCACTGGTTTTGACAAATCCTTACAATACGTAGTACATGTAGCATAATACCTATCTGCCATTACAGCGTCATACAGAGTATCTTCCCCGTCCTAAAAATTCTCTGTACTCCATCTATTCATCCATACCCCTCCCACCCCTGGCAATCAATGATCCTTTTAGAATCCCCATAGCTTTGTCTTTTCCAGAATGTCATATAGTTGGAATCACACATACTGTAGCTTTTCCTGATTGGCTTCTTTGTCTTAGTAATATGCATTTAAGATTCTTCCACATCTTTCCATGACTTAATAGCTCATTTCCTTTTAGTGATGAATAATATATTACACTGTCTCAATATACCATAGTTTATCCATCAACCTGGTAAAGGACATCTTGGTTGCCTCCAAGTTTTGGCATTTATGAATAAAGCTGCTATAAATACTAATGGGTTTATATGCAAGTAAATTTTTCAAATTTTTGCATAAGTTTTCAACTCCTTGGGTGAACACCAAGGAGCAAGATTGCTGGATCATATGCTAAGAGTATGTTTAGTTTTATAATAGCCATACTGTCTCCCAATGTAGCTATAGCATTTTGTATTTCCCACCAGCAATGAATGAGGGTTCCTGGTGCTGGTATTGTTAGTGTCCCAGATGGTGGCCATTCTAGTAGTGACACATTTATTTATTTATTTATTTATTCATAGTGACACCTGATTATCATTTTAATTTGCATTTCCCCAATGACATTTGATATGAAGCATCTTTTCATGTTCTTATTTGCAATCTGTATATCCTTTTTGTGAGGTGTCTGTTAAGGTCTTTGGTCCATTTTAAAATCAGGTTGTTCTTATTGTTATGTTTGAAGTTTACAACATAGTTTGGATAACGGTACTTTAGCAAATACATCTTCTGCAAATATCTTCTCTGAGTCTGTGGCTGTCTTCTCATTCTACTGACACTTTGTATGGCAAAAGTTTTTATTTTTTTTAAAGTTTGTATTAAATTCCGCTTAGTGGGGCGCCTGGGTGGCTCAGCGGGTTAAGGCCTCTGCCTTCGACTCAGGTCATGATCCCAGAGTCTGGGATCGAGCCCAGCATTGGGCTCTCTGCTCAGCGGGGAGCCTGCCTCTCTGCCTACTTGTGATCTCTGTCAAATAAATAAATAAAATCTTTAAAAAAAAAAAAAAGAGCAAGTCCTGTCCTTGCAATAAATTTAAATTCCACTTAGTTAACATACCGTGTAATATTAGTTTCAGGAGTAGTTTAGTGATTTACCACGTACATATAACACCCAGTGCTCATCACAAGTATCCTCCTTAATCCCCATCACCCATTTAGCCCATCTCCCTGCCCACCTCCCCTCCAGCAACCCTGTTTGTTCTCTATGGTTAAAAGTCTAATTTATGGTCTGCCTGTCTTTCCCCCTGCCATGTTCATCTGTTTTGTTTCTTAAATTCCACATATGAATGAAATAAAATGGTATTTGTCTTTCTGACTTACTTTGCTTAGCATAATACACTCTAATTCTATCCATGTTGTTGCAAATGGCAAGATTACACTCTTTTTTATGGAACAGACTGTTTTCCATGGATTCCATCTTTCCAAAGATTCCATCTTTCCTCTTTGTCAAAGCAGGAAACCATAGTTTAGTTGACCATATAGTTATGGGTCCATTTCTGGGTTATCTGTTCTGTTACATTGATCTAGATGTCTGTTTCTGTGTCAGTACCATACTGTCTCGTTAACTACGGTTTTGTAATATAAATTGAAGTCCTGAATTGTGATGCCTCCAGCTTTGCTTTTCTTTACAAGATCTCTTTGGCTATTCGGGGTCTTTTGTGGCTCCATACAAATTTTAGGATTGTTTTGTTCTAGCTCTGTGAAAAGTCCTGTTGATATTTTGATAGGGATTGCATTGAATGTGTGGATTGTTTTGGGTGGTATAGTCATTTTAACAATATTTGTTCTTCTAATCCATGAGTATGGAATGTTTTTCCATTTCTTTGTGTCTTGTTCAATTTCTTGCACAAGTGTTCTACAGTTTTCAGAGTACAGATCTTTTACCTCTTTGGTTAGGTTTATTCTTAGGTATCTTGCTTTTGGTACAATTGTGAATGGAACTGATTTCTTGATTTCTCTTTCTGCTGCTTCATTATTGGTATATAGAAATGCAACAGATTTCTGTACCCTGATTTGTATCCTGCAATTTTACTAAATTCATGTCATCAGTTCTGGCAATTTTGGGGTGGGGTCTTTTGGGTTTTCTACATAGAGTATTATGTTATCTATGGATAATTAAGTTTGACTTCTTCCTTGCCAATCTGTTGTCTAATTGCTGAGGCTAGGACTTTCAGTACTACTTTAATAGCAAAGATAAAAGTGGCCATCCCTGTACATCCCTGACCAGAGGGAAGGCTCGCAGTTTTTCCTCATTGAGGATGATATTAGATGTGGGTCTTTTGTACATGGCCTTTACAATGTTGAGGTATGTTCCTTCTATCCCTTCTTTGTTGAGGGTTTTTATAATGAATGGATGCTGTATTTGTCAAATGATTTTTCTGCATCTATTGAGAGGACCATATGGTTCTTTCCCTTTCTTTTATCAATATAGTGTATCATTGATGGATTTGTGAATATTGAACCACCTTGCAGCCCAGGAATAAATCCACTTGATGTGGTGAGTAACTCTTTAATGTACTGTTGGATTCAACTTGCTACTACCTTATGGAAATTTATCTTTACATCCATATTCATTAGGGATATTGGCCTGTAATTCTTTCTAGTGATGTCTTTGTCTGATTTGGGAACTAAAGCAGGCCTCATAGAATGAGTTTGGAAGTTTTCCTTCAATTTGTTTTTTTGCAACAGCTTCAGAAGAATAGGTATTAACTCTTCTTTATATGTTTGATAGAGGGGACCCTGGGTGGCTCAGCTGATTGGGTGTCTGGCCTTTGTCATGACCCCACAGTCCTGGGATTAGGCCCCTGTTCAATGGGTCTTTTGTACATGGCCTTTACAATGTTGAGGTATGTTCCTTCTATCCCTTCTTTGTTGAGGGTTTTTATAATGAATGGATGCTGTATTTGTCAAATGATTTTTCTGCATCTATTGAGAGGACCATATGGTTCTTTCCCTTTCTTTTATCAATATAGTGTATCATTGATGGATTTGTGAATATTGAACCACCTTGCAGCCCAGGAATAAATCCACTTGATGTGGTGAGTAACTCTTTAATGTACTGTTGGATTCAACTTGCTACTACCTTATGGAAATTTATCTTTA